>NC_079407.1:27565507-27595507 GCF_029220125.1 Pseudoliparis swirei
GTCCCTGTAGGAGGTGGTGGAGAGGGTGGTCCAGGTGGTCCGGGTGGTCCGGGTTGTCCAGTATGGACACAAGTTTCTTCAACGTCCTCCTCTCCACCACCTGTTCCAGGTGCTCCAGCCTTCCTCACCAGTCTGTTAGACGGCTGGTGTCACCGGCTCCGATGCTGCTCCCCCAGCAGACAATGGCAAAGTGCAGCACACTGGCCACGCCCACTGGGAGAACATCTCCAGCATCTTGCTGCACACGTTGAAGGATCGAAGCTTCCTCAGGAAAAAGAGTCGACTCATCCCCTTCTTGTACACAGCGTTGATGTTGGCCTTCCAGTTCAGTCGGCTGTCGATGGAGACGCCCATGTACTGGTCCTCCTCCACCAGGTACTTGTAGTCCTCCACCAGGTACTGGTCCTCCTCCACCAGGTACTTGTAGTCCTCCACCAGGTACTGGTCCTCCTCCACCAGGTACTTGTAGTCCTCCACCAGGTACTGGTCCTCCTCCACCAGGTACTGGTCCTCCTCCACCATGTACTGGTCCTCCTCCACCAGGTACTGGTCCTCCTCCACCATGTCCACGTCCACTCCCAGGACACTCAGAGGGGGAGGAGCTGTCGCCTTCCTCCTGAAGTCCACCACCATCTCTCTGGTCTTGGCCACGTTCAGCCGCAGGTGGTTCTCATCGGCCCACTTTACAAAGTCGCTCACCACTGCCCTGTCCTCCTCCTCCCGTCCATCCCTAATACACCCGACCACTGCAGAATCATCAGAGTACTTCTGCAGATGGCATGACTCCGTGTTGTACTGGAAGTCACTGGTGTACAGGGTGAAGAGGAAGGGAGACAGAACAGTTCCCTGTGGGGCTCAGACATCACTGACCACCGTTCCAGACAGCACACGCCCCATTCTGACAAACTGTGGTCTGCCTGTGAGGTAGTCAGTGATCCAGGAGATGGTGGACGCGTCCACACCGGCCACCCGCAGCTTCTCACTCAGCAGCAGTGGCTGGATGGTGTTAAATGCACTGGAGAAGTCAAAGAAAGTGACTCTCACAGAGACACCGGTTCCATCCAGGTGCGACTGAGCTCGTTGCAGCAGGTAGATGATGGCGTCGTCCACTCCCACATGAGGCTGGTAAGCAAATTGCAGAGGGTCCAACGATGATTTCACCTGCGGCGGAGGTGGGCCAAGACCAGCCTCTCCAGCACCTTCATCACATGGGGGGTGAGGCGACGGTCGGTAGTCGTTGAGGCCAGATGGTGTTGACTTCTTTGGGACAGGGACCAGGCACGGCGTCTTCCACAGCACGGGACCTCCCCTGCCTCAGGCTGAGGTTGAAGAGGCGCTGCAGGACACCAGACAGCTGGGTGGCGCAGGTCTTTAGGACCCTGGGGCTGATGCCATCAGGGCCTTCAGCTCTGCGCTGGTGTAGTTTCTCCAGCTGTCTTCTCACCTGGTCAGTCGTCACAGAGAGAGGGGGAGGGTGGAGGAGCCCATTGTTATTGAGGGCTCGGTGGATGTGCAGCTCAGCAGGGGGGACAGAGGGGGAGGTGTTTGGGAGGTGTGATGTGTGGAGGAGACGGGGGAGGGCTGTGAACTGAACCTATTGAAAAAACAGTTGAGCTGGTTGGCCCTCTCCAGGGAGCCCCCTGGCTGTCTCCCTGCCACCTTGAAGCCAGTTATCTGCTTCATGCCAGACCACACCTCCCTTGTGTTGTTCAGCTGGAGTTTGGCCTCCAGCTTCCTCCTGTAGGAGTCCTTGCCCTCCCTGAGCTTCACCTTTAGGTTGCGCTGGGCTCTCCTCAGCTCATCCCTGTCTCCAGACCTGAAAGCAGCTTTCTTCATGTTAAGAAGCGCCTTCAGGTCCCTGGTGATCCAGGGCTTGTTGTTGGGGAAGCAGCACAGTCCGTGATGGGATGGTGGTGTGTTCACAGAACTTGATGTATTCCGTGATGCAGTCGGTCATACTGTTGATGTCCTCCCCGTGCGGTCCACACAACACATCCCAGTCCGTTGACTCGAAGCAGTCCTGTAGAGCGTCGTTAGCCTCCAGAGACCACCTCCTCACAGTCCTGGTGGTCACAGCCTCTTCACCAGAGGAACAGACCTGGAGTCAGCCGGACCAGGTCATGATCAGACCTGCCGAGGGGGGGAAGGGCAGTGGCGCTGTATGCGTCCTTAGTATTAGCATACAGCAAGTCCAGAGTTTTATTGTTCCTTGTTGGGCAGTCTATGTATTGATGGAAGGTTGGCAGAGCTTTATCCAATGTGGTGTGGTTAAAGTCACCAGTGATAGCCATGAAGGCTCCAGGCTGATGATTCAGCAGAGCAGACACAGTGGAGTGGATGGTGTCCACAGCTTCCTCAGCGTCAGCTGATGGCGGCACGTACACGACAACCACAATGGCGGACGTGAACTCTCTCGGCAAATAGTACGGGCGCATCCCCACGGCCAGCAGTTCAATGTTCGGGCTACAGAAGCGCTCCTTCACGCACACATGGTCCGGGTGGCACCACCGTTCATTCACATAAACAGCGATCCCGCCCCCCCTCTTCTTACCGCTCTGTGTAGCGTCTCTGTCAGCCCGAACAGTCCTGAAGCCGGGTCTACTTATCCTGATCTGTTCTCCTCGAGGCCTCGTCTCTCTCTCTCTTCTGTCTGCAGGCTTTTAAAGGTTTACCTTTTCTAAAGACGCTCCTCCCCCGTGTGCTCCGACTGTTAACCTCCTCCCTCGCTCCTCATCTTTCATTCATTGCTCCCTTTCTCTACCTCCTCCACACCTTCTCTCCGGTCACAACATCCTCATGAATTGTTTAGTTTTATCTTCAACCTGCGACGCCGACTTTAATTAAACTGACGGTGGGTATGGAGATGACCATACGGCCATCTAGCAGAACAGATTGCATTTCTTTTCATGACATCATCTCTTTGGCCCCATGAACCCATTATTCTTTGGGGGGATCTCCATTGTTAGACGTCATTCAGGGTCAGAGAGGTCAAGTACACCATTAAATGGGAACAAATATTATAATAATATATATTTATGCAAAGAAAAGAGAGATGTATATCGTTATTTCATGTATTTCGAATTCACTCGCTCACTGGAGACAGTTTATAACTTTCCTTTCATTTGCCCGAAGTAAAGCTATATTATATTATCTATACTGTATTATCTATATTATATTATATATATCATAGTATCTATATTTTATTATATATATTATATTATCTATATTTTATTATATATATTTTATTATCTAAATTATATTATATATATTATATCATATATATTATATTATATATATTATATTATATATATTATATTATATATATTTTATTATATATATTATATAATCTTTATTTTATTATATACATTATATTATATTTATTATATTCATATTACATATATCATATTACATATATTATATTATATATATATTATATATATTTTATTATATATATTATATTATATATTTATATATATATTATATTATAAATATTATATTATATGTATTTTATTATATATATTATATAGTTATATCTATATTATAATATATATATTATATTATATATATTATACTATATATATTTTTATAAATATATATAGTATAATATATATAATATAATATATATAATATAATATATATATATAAATATATTATATAATATATATAATAAAATACATATAATATAATATTTATAATATAATATATATATAACTATATTATATGTATTTTATTATATATATTATATTACATATATATATATATATTATATCTATTATAATATATATATTATGTTATATATATATATATTATATATTATATTATATATATATGTATTATACGTCAGACACATTTCAGCCTCAGTTTCCATTGACATGAATAAATGTCCTAACTATCAGATTAACTGGTGGTTTTGTTTCTATAGTAATGATGAAAGGTTCAGGTGGGACGTTTTAAATGAAGCCACTCCGATGCAGACCGGTCCACACACTTTACTTATTCATCAAATTCAAAATGCACTGCAGCTTTTTTTGCTAACGTGACTCAACTGCTGGATGTAATTGTGCATTTTTTTACCGTAACGTTGTGCTTCCTGCGCCGCGGTGCGCCGGGTCGCGTGATGACATCGGGGAGAACGCAGAACATTAAAGTCCTTTCATCTCCATCCACTCCAGGTTTCTAGGAACTGACCTGCAGCGCCGCTGAAGTGGAAGTAACACACATTTATTATTTAAAATAATGGAAGTGCAGCGCGGCGTCGGCCTGAAGCGGAGCGCGGAACAGTTTAAGGCCGGAGAAGAATTGTATTATCCTTTCATCAAGATAGATGATATGAAACCAGATCTGAAGTATGACAGATGGTGTGAAAACACACGGAACACTCATGGTTCTTTTATGGTTCTTGAAAAGGCTTTGGGTTCTACGAAGAACCATTACCTACTGGAGAACCTTCTTTGAAATGGGGCCTTAAAGAACCATTTTAAGGTTCTTTGAGACACCTTTAAAGGTTCTATGAAGAACTCTCTAAGGAAATGGTTCTTTAAAGAACCCTGGTTTGGAAGGTTCTTTGTGGAACCATATATGGTTCCTTAAATAACCATTTTTTAAGGTTCTTTGGACACCTTTATACGTTCTTTGAATAACTCTTTAAGGACATGGTTCTTTAAAGAACCCTGGTTTGAAAGGTTCTCTGTGGAACCATAAATGGTTCTTCTATGGCATCACTCTGAAGAACCATTGACGGTTCCAGAGGGCACCTTCATGGTTCTGTGTGTACATGAACGGTACAATGTGTGTGTGTGTGTGTGTGTGTGTGTGCAGTACTTACTATTCTATATTCATGAGGCCCTCTTCCGTAAAACCTCCTGCTGCATCGACCCACGACTAAGGTCACGACCCCCTAATGGAAAGTGTTGGTACTGACGGTGGGCCGGTTCCTCTGGCGCACACACACACACACACACACACACACACACACTGAGTGATGGGTGGAAGCTGGAGTCAAATACAATAGCAGGAAACACACACACACACACACACACGTGAGGAAACACCTCGATGCTCGAGAGAGAACAAACATGCTGAGACGGGAAAACACACAAACACAGACGCACACACACAGTTGGTGTGGCATTACACTTTAAAGTTATTCTTCTCCTCCT
This sequence comes from Pseudoliparis swirei, assembly GCF_029220125.1. NCBI lineage: Eukaryota > Metazoa > Chordata > Actinopteri > Perciformes > Liparidae > Pseudoliparis > Pseudoliparis swirei. Next base: position 27,570,667 of record NC_079407.1, read on the forward strand.
TCTCCTTCTCCTCCTTCTTCTTCTTCCTCTTCTTCTCCTCCTCCATCTCCTTCTTCTTCTCCTCCTCCTCCTTCTTCTTCTTCTTCCTCTTCTTCTCCTCCTCCATCTCCTCCTTCTTCTTCTCCTCCTTCTTCTTTTAATTCTTCTTATTCTCTTCCTTCTCCTCATCTTCTTCTTCTACTTCCCCTCCTCCTCCTCCTTCTCATCTTCTTCTTCTCCTCATCTTCTTCTTCTCCCTCTCCTTCTCCTCCTAAGAATATCCCTAAGAATATCAGTTAAGAATATCATTTATATGTTTATGGGTATCAGAACATAACGAGAGACGAGGAGAGAGAGAGAGATGAGGAGACGAGGAGACGAAGAGAGAGACAAGGAGAGAGATGAGGAGAGAGACGAGGAGAGAGACGATGAGAGAGACGAGGAGAGAGACGAGGAGACGAGGAGAGAGAGAGAGAGAGATGAGGAGACGAGGAGAGAGACAAGGAGAGAGACGAGGAGAGAGATAAGGAGAGATGAGGAGACGAGGAGAGAGACGAGGAGAGAGACGAGGAGAGAGAGAGAGAGAGAGATGAGGAGACGAGGAGACGAGGAGAGAGACGAGGAGACGAGGAGATAGACGAGGAGACGAGGAGACGAGGAGAGAGACAAGGAGACGAGGAGAGAGACAAGGAGAGAGATGAGGAGAGAGACGAGGAGAGAGATGAGGAGAGATGAGGAGACGAGGAGAGAGACGAGGAGAGAGATGAGGAGAGAGACGAGGAGAGAGACGAGGAGACGAGGAGAGATGAGGAGACGAGGAGAGAGAGAGAGAGAGATGAGGAGACGAGGAGAGAGACAAGGAGAGAGACGAGGAGACGAGGAGAGATGAGGAGACGAGGAGAGAGAGAGAGATGAGGAGACGAGGAGAGAGACAAGGAGAGAGATGAGGAGAGAGACGAGGAGAGAGACGAGGAGAGAGATAAGGAGAGATGAGGAGACGAGGAGAGAGACGAGGAGAGAGACGATGAGAGAGAGAGAGAGAGAGATGAGGAGACGAGGAGAGAGACGAGGAGACGAGGAGATATACGAGGAGACGAGGAGAGAGACAAGGAGACGAGGAGACGAGGAGAGAGACAAGGAGAGAGATGAGGAGAGAGACGAGGAGAGAGACGAGGAGAGAGACGAGGAGAGATGAGGAGACGAGGAGAGAGACAAGGAGAGAGATGAGGAGAGAGACGAGGAGAGAGACGAGGAGAGAGATAAGGAGAGATGAGGAGACGAGGAGAGAGACGAGGAGAGAGAGAGAGAGAGAGAGATGAGGAGACGAGGAGAGAGACGAGGAGAGAGAGAGAGAGAGATGAGGAGACGAGGAGGAGACGAGGAGAGAGACAAGGAGACGAGGAGACGAGGAGAGAGACAAGGAGAGAGATGAGGAGAGAGACGAGGAGAGAGACGAGGAGAGAGATAAGGAGAGATGAGGAGACGAGGAGAGACGAGGAGAGAGACGAGGAGAGAGAGGAGAGAGAGGAGACGAGAGAGACGAGGAGACGAGGAGACGAGGAGAGAGACAAGGAGAGAGGAGGAGATAGACGAGGAGAGAGACAAGGAGAGAGATAGGGAGAGATGAGGAGAGGAGGAGAGAGACGAGGAGAGAGAGAGAGAGAGAGAGATGAGGAGAGGAGGAGAGAGACGAGGAGAGGAGCGAGGAGATGGTGAGAGAGAGACAGAGAGAGAGAGGAGAGAGGAGAGAGAGAGAGGAGAGATGAGAGAGGAGAGGAGGCGAGGGAGCGAGAGGAAGAGGGGAGGAGGGGAGGAGAGGAGAGGAGAGGAGAGAGAGAGGAGAAGAGGAGGGGAGATAAATGGGATGAGAAAAGTAATAGAAGCAATGCATTGTGGGTCCTCTTAGTGGGAGAGAGGAGGATGGATGGAACGAGGATTCCAGGCAGATAATGAGAACCAATAAGATGAGACCCCGCCTCCTTTTTTAATTAAACAATAGAAACCACGAAGATCACACTGGAAGAAAACTATTACATTTCTTTTCGTGGCCTAAGAATTTTAAGATGATTATTTTTTAATATATATTTTATATTTATTTCCGTGACACTTTAATCACACAACAAAAGAAACAGAAATATTGTTTCGGGGTTTCCCGTTCCAGATTTAAACTCGTGGGCTGGATGTCTTTCGTCTCTCCTGGAGCTCATCGGGTTTCCCTCCACATATATTCACGATATATTCCCGGGAATTAAATTCCTAATTTTGCTTTCAAAACCCGTTCTTGAGCCTCGGCGGCGCTCCAGATACCGTGGCTTTAAAACAATAAATGTAGGGCTCAGTCAAAAATATGATATTTGTTTGTTGCCGGCGAAGAAGCTCGAAGGGAAAGTGGAGAGAATATGTTCGCCTGCGTACACGATCGTCTTCTCCTACAGAGCTCAGACTCCCGGGAAGAGAGTTAGAAGAAGAAGAAGAAAAGAAGAAAAAGAAGAAGACATTCCTCCAAGAGGAAACGAGCAGATAAGAGGCCCAAGGAAGCCAATGGGATGAAGCAGGAGGAACAAGGAAGCCAATGGGATGAAGCAGGAGGAACAAGGAAGCCAATGGGATGAAGCAGGAGGAACAAGGAAGCCAATGGGATGAAGCAGGAGGAACAAGGAAGCCAATGGGATGAAGCAGGAGGAACAAGGAAGCCAATGGGATGAAGCAGGAGGAACAAGGAAGCCAATGGGATGAAGCAGGAGGAACAAGGAAGCCAATGGGATGAAGCAGGAGGAACAAGGAAGCCAATGGGAACAAGGAAGCCAATGGGATGAAGCAGGAGGAACAAGGAAGCCAATGGGATGAAGCAGGAGGAACAAGGAAGCCAATGGGATCAAGCAGGAGGAACAAGGAAGCCAATGGGATGAAGCAGGAGGAACAAGGAAGCCAATGGGATGAAGCAGGAGGAACAAGGAAGCCAATGGGATAAAGCAGGAGGAACAAGGAAGCCAATGGGATGAAGCAGGAGGAACAAGGAAGCCAATGGGATGAAGCAGGAGGAACAAGGAAGCCAATGGGATCAAGCAGGAGGAACAAGGAAGCCAATGGGATGAAGCAGGAGGAACAAGGAAGCCAATGGGATGAAGCAAGAGGAACAAGGAAGCCAATGGGATGAAGCAGGAGGAACAAGGAAGCCAATGGGATGAAGCAGGAGGAACAAGGAAGCCAATGGGATGAAGCAGGAGGAACAAGGAAGCCAATGGGATGAAGCAGGAGGAACAAGGAAGCCAATGGGATGAAGCAGGAGGAACAAGGAAGCCAATGGGATAAAGCAGGAGGAACAAGGAAGCTAATGGGATGAAGCAGGAGGAACAAGGAAGCCAATGGGATGAAGCAGGAGGAACAAGGAAGCCAATGGGATGAAGCAGGATGAACAAGGAAGCCAATGGGATGAAGCAGGAGGAACAAGGAAGCCAATGGGATGAAGCAGGAGGAACAAGGAAGCCAATGGGATGAAGCAGGATGAACAAGGAAGCCAATGGGATGAAGCAAGAGGAACAAGGAAGCCAATGGGATGAAGCAGGATGCTTTCCTTTCCTTCCTGTTTTCGGTTGGTATCAACGGCGGGAAATTCAAAGTAAATGTCAAACCCCGACGAGACACTTCTATTCTTCTATTTCATTCCGGAGAGCTTTATAATTCTAAATGGAAACACGACTCCCAGACTGGAAGAGCTCGTCGTCGTCATGGAGACGCGACTCGCGGTGTCGATGGTGGTGGTCGCCGGACTCTTTCCTTTTATTAAATGTCGTGAACCCAGAACCCTGAATTAGGTTTTATCTCCTAGTTCAAGTTGTTTTTGAAGCGGCTCTACAGGTCATGTGATCGAGCCCTGAGTGAATCTACAGGTCATGTGATCGAGCCCTGAGAGAATCTACAGGTCATGTGATCGAGCCCTGAGAGAATCTACAGGTCATGTGATCGAGCCCTGAGTGAATCTACAGGTCATGTGATCGAGCCCTGAGAGAATCTACAGGTCATGTGATCGAGCCCTGAGAGAATCTACAGGTCATGTGATCGAGCCCTGAGAGAATCTACAGGTCATGTGATCGAGCCCTGAGAGAATCTACAGGTCATGTGATCGAGCCCTGAGTGAATCTACAGGTCATGTGATCGAGCCCTGAGTGAATCTACAGGTCATGTGATCGAGCCCTGAGTGAATCTACAGGTCATGTGATCGAGCCCTGAGAGAATCTACAGGTCATGTGATCGAGCCCTGAGTGAATCTACAGGTCATGTGATCGAGCCCTGAGAGAACAGATACACTCAAAAAAATGATTCTTGGCCCTCATAAACATTAAACAATATTTTTAAGTAAAACGTAACTGAAATATATAAATCTAAAGTGTATTCATTAAAACCACTTAAACACAATGTAAATATGCTTCGTATAACCTGAACATAAACAAATCAAGTAAACTTAACTTGATTGGATCACAGAAGGAGCATATGTGCGTGCACTCAATAAACTTTAAGCATGACATTTAAATTAAACCTGTTTAAAGTAAATACATCATATATTATATCCATCCATATACATTAAATACAACATAAACCAGTTCAATCGGAAATGAAATTTGATTTATTCACATTAAGTCTATTTAATTGTTTCACTGGATTTAATTCGACCAACCTGAGGCAGGCACGGGCACCATTCTTTCATCCCAGAACCGGCAGAGCAACAGACCTCGTGCTGATGGAAGGACCGAGTTTGGTAAGCTTTTTATCCGTTTTAGTTAACTAGAAACCGATTATTAGATGCCCACATGCTTAATGGGTAACGTTAGAATAGATTTTCTGAAATATAAGCGTTTCTTTTTTCATTAAGGCGAGTTATCTAGCACTGTAACTAGCACTAGCTAACGATTTAGCTAGCGCGAATGATTTAGCTAGCTAACTAGCTGGGTAACCTGGCTGGGAAAATAGTCATGAAACACCATAAATATGCTATGCATTGCTTTCACAATGGTATCACAAATCCCTTGGCTTATGTTGTGCAATGGCTTGTGCCCTTAGTATTTTGGCATGGTTTACGTCAGGTGGCTCGCACTAGTTAACGACAATGAGCTCTGCCAAAGCATGGCAGATTACACAGTTGTTGACGAGAGTTGGTAATGGCGGTGGTTGCGAACACAAACGGGGGGGGGATTCATACCCTGGATTAACATTGATCGTCGCGTGTGAATTGTGCTATTGGACATGCACCGTAACCAGTGGCGGCTGGTGACATTTATTGGGCGGCGCGGTTTAAGTAGCACTCAACAATGAGAAGAAAAGAGGTTTTGAGTAGAATATTGTAAAAAACAACGCTTTATTTCAAGAAAACACAGCGTGCTCAACACTGTCCAACAACAACTATCAACACACTGTAACATTAGCATGAGAGGTTCAGAGCAACTTTAAGAAACATGGGGCTGGGTTTCAGAGGTTTACAGAATAAAAGAGGTTCAGAGCAGAATAGTCAGAAAGAGATGCAGGGTTAGCTTTCATGCTGTTAGCTAGATAACTGCGGTAAGATTCGTTTACACTTGTCTGCAGCTCTTTAGATCCCTCACCCCGTTGTAGTCCAGTATTTCAGTCCCAGGACTTTGGAACAACAGACAGGGGAAACTAAACAGCGCAGTTATAAGTTATATAACAATTCAAAAGTTAAAATGTTTCAGTTCTCAATTCATTATCTGATGAATAGTTTACATTCTTAGTTGTGATGAGGTGTACCCACTTTCCTCTTCCCCCACAACCTCTTTCTCACAGCGCTTTGAGCATCTTATTAATGGAAAGGTTTTTTAATGCAATATATTATAATAACTCCAATGCTGCCTTTTTCTTTGTTACTTTTCTCAGGTTAATGCAGAATTCATGCGGATCACAACTATGCCTCTACAAACCAAGTTCATGGCACAACTTGACAGATACTCCGCTGACCTAACCAAGCTCTTCAGCAAGAGAGGCGGGACTGCTGGAAAGAAGATTAGACGCATCATGGAGAGGACGCCTCAGGTATATGAACTTTGCCATTTAGTAGTTGACACTGTAAGAGCCGAGCCTGTCCAAACATGGAACACGGAAGGCAAAGTCGGGGTTAAAATGCCGAGATATGTTTGTTGCACGAAGACAGGTAGGCATCTAAATAATAATAATAATCAATCACTTAAAGGTAACCAACAGAGCATGAATCAAAACAACTAGTTTTTTGTTTCTTTTCCAAATTCCTTGATTATATGGTTCCTTGTTGTCTCATAAATATGTTGAATCGCTCTAATGTATTTCCTACCTTCTAATTTCTTCGCAAAATGATATTTAACTAATGTTTTTGTAGATCGATGTTTACTTCAAAAGTAGAGTTGGATATCTTCTTAGTTAAGCTCAGTCCAGTGTGTTGTTGCCGTCTCCAGGAAACAACAGCACTCCAGCCTAGTCCTCTTTCAGTTCTTCTGCACAAAAGACAAGTCGGCCTTAATAGTGAGTTGAGAGAAATTCACCAGCATGTTGGTCGGTAATTCATAATAGGTTAAGCCTGATATCTGCTGTCCCCTTCCGCAGCTCCATGTGCCTCCCAGGTCTTTCTCTTCTTGCTGGCTGCCCTGGTACCTGCCCTGGCACCTGCCTTGTTTTTTATGGGATAGTAATCATAGATATTCTCTGTTAAATTGCAGTGTGATGACATAAACTCCAGACAAGAACGTGTCCTAAGAAGCCTCTGTGTCTACCTCAATGAGGATGATGAAACTCTCATCAAGGAATACATGGTAAGTCGATGTTATTTCACTCTGGTCTTTGACGACTGATCCTACTTGTTGGAATCTTTTTAGTATTTAAGCGGTACTCGGGTCAATTTGTGGTTTCTTGCCCATAGAACCGCAACTTGGAAGAAGCGGACAGGGAGTCGGCCACCATGGGACTTCATGTCGTTCGGAAAGAGGGTGCTGATGCAGGGGAAGAGCCTGAGCATGTCGGAGTGGTGATCGAGGGTGTGGAGCTGCTGAGCAACCTGGGAAGCGTTTCTTTTGGATTTTCCATGCTTTTTGGACTGATTTACTGTCTCAACATGAGCTACCCACAAGGGCTCAAATTCACATTTGAGTTCCTCCAGAAGGTGCTGATGAACTTGGATGGCAACAATCTTTCTCCTAAGGTTCAAGCACTTAAAATTAAGATGCTCCAGTAAACTCACTTATAGGTCTGAAGGCCTCATGTTTTGTTTTACATTTTATTTTAGATCTTAAAGAGGATTGTCTTTTTCTCTCTCCCCACTTAAGGAACCAAAACAAACTTTAATTTGTATTGACATTTGCTCATTAACAATATTATTTGTGTTAGATAGTGGTATATTCAGACAAATCTTGTTCATGGGTCAAGATCATTCCCTTTCACTGATGCCTGGTGCTAATGTTCGGTGGTCAATATTATTCCCTCACTGAGGCCTGCCATTTATTCCAGAAACTTCCAAATTGTGTTCATTTAAGTGGTATGGCGAGGCAAAAAAAACCTGAAGAGTTGTGATGTTAATAAATGTTTAATAAATAAATGTTTGACTTTAATTTGACATGTGTGGCTTTTTCAAAATATTAGGTTCATGTAATCTAACCAAATACATTGGGTTTATGCATACGACCTGAGTAAGTGCAATTTAATTGATTTAATGTTGAGTTATCTAATTTAGTCATGTTGAATGAACATGATTAAGAAACGGATTGAAAATATTAGGTTAATCCAAATACATTGGGTTTATGCATAATACCTGAGTAAGTGCAATTTAATTGATTTAATGTTGAGTTATCTAATTTATTCATGTTGAATGAACATGATTAAGAAACATGGATTGAAATTTGATTTTTTACATTAGAGCTATGTGATCAAAATAGATGGGAAATTGTCATGTAATTGAAATGCATCCATTTTAACTTTTGGGCTTAAATATTTTTTTGAGTGTACTGTCCTGTGATTGGTCCTTAGAGTAAGTTCTCTGCAGAGATCTGATGAAAACGGGTTGGAACCACCACCTGAAGGTCTTGCTCCAGAACCTTTCAAGTAGTGAGATATAGAAGAAGAGGAAGAAGAAGAAGATGTTCTGCTTTTCTTTATCTGCTGGAGGTCTGACATATAAATGAAGCCAAGAGAGAGACGTCTAATGGAGGAAACTGGTTGTTATTGGGATACATAAGTGTACTTGGCCCTCGTTTCCTCCACTAATGTACCTAATGTGTCATAATAAGACTTCTGAAAGGGAAGATGGAGGGAGAGAGGGAGGGAGGGAAGAGGAGGACACACTAATCATGAGCTGAAGGAGGCAGATGGGGAACGTGTCCGAGTGACGGAGGAATGAAACATCAGATAAATATAGACTCATTAAAAATATAGAGAGCCCAATGGAGGGGGGGGGGGGGGGGGGTCAGAGACACATACACATAATATAAAGTGCCCAATGGAGGGGTCAGAGACGCATACACATAATATAAAGAGCCCAATGGAGGGGGGGGTCAGAGACACATACACATAATATAAAGAGCCCAATGGAGGGGGTCAGAGACACATACACATAATATAAAGAGCCCAATGGAAGGGGGGGGGTCAGAGACACATACACATAATATAAAGAGCCCAATGGAGGGTCAGAGACACATACACATAATATAAAGAGCCCAATGGAGGGGGGTCAGAGACACATACACATAATATAAAGAGCCCAATGGAGGGGGTCAGAGACACATACACATAATATAAAGAGCCCAATGGAGGGTCAGAGACACATACACATAATATAAAGAGCCCAATGGAAGGGGGGGGGTCAGAGACACATACACATAATATAAAGAGCCCAATGGAGGGGTCAGAGACACATACACATAATATAAAGAGCCCAATGGAGGGTCAGAGACACATACACATAATATAAAGAGCCCAATGGAGGGTCAGAGACACATACACATAATATAAAGAGCCCAATGGAGGGGTCAGAGACACATACACATAATATAAAGAGCCCAATGGAGGGGTCAGAGACACATACACATAATATAAAGAGCCCAATGGAGGGGGGGGGGGTCAGAGACACATACACATAATATAAAGAGCCCAATGGAGGGGGGTCAGAGACACATACACATAATATAAAGAGCCCAATGGAGGGGGGGGGGGTCAGAGACACATACACATAATATAAAGAGCCCAATGGAGGGGGGGGGGTCAGAGACACATACACATAATATAAAGAGCCCAATGGAGGGGGTCAGAGACACATACACATAATATAAAGAGCCCAATGGAGGGGGGTCAGAGACACATACACATAATATAAAGAGCCCAATGGAGGGGGTCAGAGACACATACACATAATATAAAGAGCCCAATGGAGGGGGTCAGAGACACATACACATAATATAAAGAGCCCAATGGAGGGGGTCAGAGACACATACACATAATATAAAGAGCCCAATGGAGGGGGGTCAGAGACACATACACATAATATAAAGAGCCCAATGGAGGGGGTCAGAGACACATACACATAATATAAAGAGCCCAATGGAGGGGGGTCAGAGACACATACACATAATATAAAGAGCCCAATGGAGGGTCAGAGACACATACACATAATATAAAGAGCCCAATGGAGGGGTCAGAGACACATACACATAATATAAAGAGCCCAATGGAGGGGGTCAGAGACACATACACATAATATAAAGAGCCCAATGGAGGGGGGTCAGAGACACATACACATAATATAAAGAGCCCAATGGAGGGGGGTCAGAGACACATACACATAATATAAAGAGCCCAATGGAGGGGTCAGAGACACATACACATAATATAAAGAGCCCAATGGAGGGGGGTCAGAGACACATACACATAATATAAAGAGCCCAATGGAGGGTCAGAGACACATACACATAATATAAAGAGCCCAATGGAGGGGTCAGAGACACATACACATAATATAAAGAGCCCAATGGAGGGGGGGGGGGGGTCAGAGACACATACACATAATATAAAGAGCCCAATGGAGGGGGGGGGGGGTCAGAGACACATACACATAATATAAAGAGCCCAATGGAGGGGGGGGGGGGTCAGAGACACATACACATAATATAAAGAGCCCAATGGAGGGGGTCAGAGACACATACACATAATATAAAGAGCCCAATGGAGGGGGGGGGGGTCAGAGACACATACACATACATACATATACACTTAAACATATACACACACATATAAACACACATACACACACATACGCACACACATATACACAGACACATATTCACATATACACATATACATAAACACAACCACATACACACACACACATACACACACACACACACACATCCAGTGGATGTTGTTGCTAATTGGCTACATTCCAACTTTCACAGTCCAATAAAAACATGTGCACAAATCAAAAGGCAAAAGTTTTACTTTGTCATCTCCTACTTCCTCACCTCCTCTCTATGTCTCCCTTTGTCATCTCCTACCTCCTCACTTCTTCTTAATGTCTCCTATGTCATTTCCTACCTCCTCACCTCATCCACCTTTCAATTAGAGAGCGAATGGAAGTGAAACTCGACAATGAGGATTTTTTATATTTCCATTGGCTGGAAAAGGAGAAAAGAAAAGGAGGAAAGAAAAGGAGAAAAGGAGAAAAGAAAAGAAGGGAAGGAGGAAAGGAGGAAAGGAGGTGAGCTGTTGAATACTGGATGAGAGCATGAAGAGGGGGAGGAGCTGGTGGCTGTGATGGAGGTGACTCTCTCTCTCCCTCTCTCCCTCCCTCTCTCTTCTCTCCTGTGAGGTACAAACATAATGATGGAACATGTTCTTCCACTTTTCATCATATCTCACTTTACCTTTAGTTAAAATCTCTTCCAACTCTCCATCCCTCCCTTTCTCTCTTTTTCTGACCATTTCTCCCCCCCCCCCCCCTCCTCCTCAATGTGTGTGTACCTGTGTATGTGTATATGTGTGTATATATGTGTATGTGTATACGTGTATATGTGTGTATGTGTGTGTATATGCATTTCTATATCCCTGTGGGGTCCACCCCATGACATTACACTCACCCCGTGGGGACCAATGTTCCCCCGGGGACCGACCCCGGGTTCCCCGGGGCACGAGCATTCCCATCATTAGAAAGCTGCCCGCTGATATGCCTGGAGCAATATTTTGTAAGAAAAAAAACACAGAGTTGATTTGTTCTACTTTGTGTGTGACCTAGTGGTCATAGGGGGTATTACGGTGTGTGTCGTTGCACCGGTGGGGACCGTTTCCTGAAAAAGTGTGGGTGTTTGTGTTTGTGTTTGTGTTTGTGTGTGTGTTTGTGTGTGTGTGTGTGTGTGTGTGTGGTCTCTGATTATCCTTCTTGTCTCTGTACAGTTCATAAAGATTTGGGATTAGTGTGATTTTTGGACTCATAATAAAACTCTTTTGATTTCAAGCTTGACTTTGCGTTGTCTCTTGGGAAAGTGCGTCATCTGACCGTCGACTGTGTGAACAATATTGATAAGCTTCTAACAAATGGATTCTATTCAAGCTTCTACTGGCCGTGTGTTGACATTTGGAATAGCGGCAACGTGACATTTTGAACATGAATTATCGTCTTCCACTTATTTTCAAGGCCAAATATTAAAAGAGTGTATTTAAAATGTTCAGTCTTGTTTTTTTTAATGTGGTGTCAAAGAAACTTGAGTCTGAAACTTTTACTCTGAGAGACTGAAGAGTTACGAAGAATCTTACATTTACATTAATGGGAAAATGATAAGGAAAAATAGAATGTGTGATTTAACTGAGGGATCAATAACATTGATTGTCATCCTCACACGATGGAAGAGCATCAAAGATATGAAGAGAGACGAGAGACGCAGACGGAAGAGGAGAGCGAGAGGTCTTGAGAGGAAACGGAGCAGAAGATGAGAAAAGAGAGAGAGAGAGAGCAGCTGCTCAGTAGAAGGGCCGCGGGGCAAATTTCAGAATGCATGACAAGGGGAACCTCCAAGGCCTGGGTACACACATACACACACACACACACACACATACACACACACACACATAGACACACACATACACACACACACACATCCAAGACGATAGACGAGGCGTACCGCGATGATGTGAAGAGAGACATGTGTGTACGTCTCTTTTGGGAATGCAACCACACACACACTCACACACATATATACACACACAGACACATATACACACACACATTTATACACACACACATATATACAACCGTACACACACACACACACAAACATATACATATACTCACACACATACACAAACACACACACACACACATATACACACTGTACATTCATCACACATGTCGGAAAGTTTCAGTTTAATCAGATGAAGGCGATTAAACTGACTGTTACTTTTAATTAGGTCATTCAGTGACATATATCTTTGATCGGGACTTGTCCTTTAACTCCCACGTAAAGCAAATCTCAAGGACTGCATTCTTTCATCTACGTAATATTTCAAAAATCAGGCACATCTTGTCTCAAAAAGATGCAGAAAAATTGGTTCACGCGTTCGTTACTTCGAGACTGGATTACTGCAACTCCTTATTATCAGGCTGCTCTAATAAGTCTCTTAGGTCCCTCCAGTTGATCCAGAATGCTGCAGCTCGTGTTCTCACTAAAACTAAGAAAAGAGATCACATCACTCCTGCACTAGCTGCTCTGCACTGGCTCCCAGTAAAATCAAGAATCACTTTTAAAATTCTTCTCTTAACCTACAAAGCCTTGATTGGTGATGCACCATCATATCTTAAGGAGCTTGTAGTACCATATTGCCCCACTAGAGAGCTACGCTCACTAAATGCGGGACTACTTGTAGTTCCTAGAGTCTTAAAAAGTAGAATGGGAGCCAGAGCCTTTAGTTATCAAGCTCCTCTTTTATGGAACCAGCTTCCACCTTCAGTCCGGGAGGCAGACACAGTCACCTCGTTTAAGAGTAGACTGAAGACCTTCCTCTTTGACAGAGCTTATAGTTAGGGCTGAATCAGGTTCACCTGGTCCAGCCCCTTGATATGCTGCTATAGGCTTATAGCTGCCGGGGGACGTTTAGGATGCACTGAGTACCTATCTCCTCTTTTCTCTCCTTAAGGATGAATTTTCATCTCTCAATCACACGTTACTAACTCTGCTTTCTCCCCGGAGTCCTTTTGACTTCACGTCTCATGGGGTCATCGGACCCTATGAGACGGCATAGATCCTATCTGCCTGATGGATCATCGAGGTCTGGGTCGTGGAATTCCTGCTCCTGACTACGCCACTGTCCTGTTGAGACTCCGCCCACTGTTGAGACTCCGCCCACTCCTCCTCCCCACCGCCCTCTGCTAGATGGATCGTGGAGGTCTCCATCGTGGAATATGCCTACTATGAACTATTCATACACTCTGTCATATTCATTGAATGTATTTTAACTCTAATCTGTCCTTCTGGTCACATGACATCTATTGTTCTGTCCATCCTGGAGAGGGATCCTCCTCTGTTCTCTCCTTAAGGTTTCTTCCCTTTTTTTCCCCCTGAAGGGTTATTTGGGAGTTTTTCCTGATCCGATGCGAGGTTTTGGGGCAGGGATGTCTATGTGTACAGATTGTAAAGCACTCCGAGACAAATTTGTAATTTGTGAAATTGGGCTATACAAATAAACTGAATTGAATATATATATATATATATATATATATATATATATATGTATATATATGTATATATTTCTATATATGTATATATAAATATATACATATAGATATATATACATATATATATAAATATATATATATATATGTATATATTTATATATATACATTTATTTATATATATTTATATATAATACATATATATGTATATATATTAGGGCTGTCAGCGTTACCGCGTTAATCTATGCGATTAATTTGGCCGCGTTAATGCACTAAAATATTTTAACGCAATTAACGCAACTTTGTTTACTTCCGGTGTGCGTTGAAGTTTTTTCACTCCCCTGATTGTCAAACAGCGGCTGTGCGGTTTAACACTGTTTCCGTTTTTAGAAGAAAAAAAATCTCCGCGAAAATACGGAGGAGAAATCAGTTTAAACTCCTGGATGAATTAGTCGCGTTTCCTCCTCCGATCCTTCCTCCCGTCTGTTCCTCCGACCCACAGAGACGTGTCGGGTGACGCGGCGCGGAAAGAACTCGTCACACGAAACCTTCACTGTGATTTGTCAATCCGTTTGTCTGTCAACATTTTGCGAAAAAAACAACCAATGAACACTCAGTAAATCACAAGGACCTCTCACCTCACAGGTAAGGCTCATTAGCAGCCTGTCAGTCAGAGGACAGAGAACACGGCGCGAGGACAACTGAGCCTCATTGAATAGAGATGAGATTGTTCTGGAATGTTTGATGTATAACACGTGGGTATGTGTCATATGAAAACGCCTTTAAAAGGTGAATTTACATATTTTTGTAAAATGGAGAAAATGAGCCCAGCCTCCAGAGGGTTAACGTGATATGTTTGAATTTTTTTTACTAATCTGGATGTTTCACTGAAGAAACAATTTATCATCCACAATATTAAATACCTCGCTGGCACTTTATAGGTAGGAGCCTCTTTGAAAACACAGCTCTGTGTGAAGTTTTGTCTTTAAAAAGAAGAAAAAAAAACTTTTAATCGCGATTAATGAATTTCAAAATGTGCGATTAATTAGTTACTTTTTTTTAATCGATTGACAGCCCTAATATATATACATATATGTATATATTTATATAAATATATACATATATATAAATATATACATATATATAAATATATACATATATAGATATATATGTATATACATATATGTATATATAAAATATATATATATAAAAAGTGTTAAAGTTATCAGAGTTTAAATAACACTTAATTTGATGTTCTTTGTTGTTATTTTAATGTTTTCTGTGTTTCTGTCAATCAGAAAAACATCTCTCTGTCAGCCCATCCATCCTCTCCTCCATCCATCCCCTCCTTCATCCTCTCCTCCATCCTCTCCTTCATAATCTCCTCCATCCTCTTCTCCATCCTCTCCTCCATCCTCTCCTCCATGCTTCTCTCCTCCATCCATCCTCTCCTCCATCTTTTCCTCTCCATCCTCTCCTCCATCCTCTTCTCCATCCTCTCCTCCATGCTTCTCTCCTCTCTCTTCCATACATCCTCTCCTCCATCCCCTCTCTCCTTTATCCCTCTCTCCTCCATCCCTCTCTCCTCCCCTGTTCCCTTCTCTCCATCTCTCGGGCTGTGATCATGTAGTTTTACAGCTGGTCTCGTTTTACTGGCCGGGGAGCAACACTATAAACACTAATTAACACACACACACAAATACACACACACACACACACACAAGGAGGTAATGGGCTTTGTGTGCTGCACACACACACACACACACACACAGACACACCACTGGAGTGTGTTGCTCCTGCACACATAGACACTTTAATTAATGAGTTACAAAACAACATCAGATCCATCCAAAAATACACAATAACTACACACACACACACACACAACCTCAAACATTGATTCATGTGCCTTTGGTTTTATATTTCATATATTTTAACATGTTCCCATTTCACTAATTATCTCAAAATATTCCTGTAATTTAAAATAAATGAAGTTTTAAGGCAAATCGATGACTCAGCTAAAAACGTATTACTTATCCTAAATAATCCATTCATTTAATTAAATTGGAATTACATTCTGTGGAATGAATAAACATTATTCTACAAAAAGTTCATTTTATATATATATATAAATGCATTTTTAATATGAATGAATCATTTTCAAAATCTCTCAAAATATTCCTGTCATAAAAAAATGAAGCTATGTATTAAATACTGTATATATATATACAATGTATATATTTATATAAATATATATATACATATATATAAACACATGTACATGACAAACAATGTGCACATAATACAGCAGAAATTATTAGCCACATTAGCAGCAGATAGCCACAAACCAACACAGCACCTGCAAGGTGTGTGTGTGTGTCTGTGTGTGTGTGTCTGTGTTTGTGTGTGTGTGTGTCTGTGTGTGTGTGTGTGTCTGTGTGTCTGTGTGTGTGTGTGTGTGTGTGTCTGTGTGTCTGTGTGTGTGTGTGTGTGATTGACAGGTACAGTATTGTTCCACAGGGGTGTCTTTTAATGATGTGACTGGTTGACACACACACACACACACACACACAACACACACACACACACATACGCAGTATAGATGAACACATGAGGCCTGAAGGGATACTCAGGGTTAAAAGCAGTCTGCAGACACGCAACACCAGAACATTCTTCCACAAAGACACACACACACTGACACACACACTGACACACACACACACTGACACACACACACTCAGCCTCCATAGAGCTGCACTCTTGTGTAACTGCATGAGAATGTGAACAGAAATCCTTTAAGTGTTCGTTCCTCAGCAGCCGGCGCTCTGACCTTCCTGAGCATTCACAGACACCACGGCTCAGAGGCAGGTGTGTGTGTGTGTGTGTGTGTGTGTGTGTGTGTGTGTGTGTGCGTGTGCGTGTGTGTGCGTGTGTGTGTGTGTGTGTGTGTGTGTGTGTGTGTGTGTGCCACAAACATCTCACATTTATATCACCCCATTAAATGAGAGTTTTAGTTTCATCACATTCTTGTTCGACAGATGTATTGATTGATTATCGGGTTTTATTGCAAGTACACGTCAACTAGAGCATCCTTCACCGAGTGTGTGTGTGTGTGTATGTGTGTGTATACGGCATGTGAATGAAATTGTTAGCCAGTGAGTGGTGCAGAGAAGACAGGGTGTGTGTGTGTGTACGTGTGTGTATATAGTTTCTTTATTCGTCCATGACTGGGACTATTCAAAAAAATAAACCAACTAAAGTGGTGAAAACGGTGAGATGAACTGTGTTTATTGATTGTTGTCTCTGAAAATGTTACATTTTAAAATTCAAGCCGTCAATCCAGCATCGAACCACGATGACGAGGTGTCGGATGTCTCTCATGAACTCATATTATCTCTTGCTTTGTCACGTACCTCTGATTTGCTTTCACCAGTTGGTGGCGCTTTGATTATAAGTGACATATAGGTGTGTCGGAGTTGTCTCTTTAAGAGAGGGGCGTTGTCTCTTTAAGAGAGCGCTGTCTTTTTAAGAAATGGGTGTGTGAAGGGAGGAAGGTGCTCATTGTCCCTTTGGAAGAGAACACTGTCTCTTTAAGAAAGGGGCTCTACCTCTTTAAGAGTCACGTAACGCTGATTTGCTTTCGCCAGTTGGTGGCGCTTTGACTATAAGTGACATATAGGCATGTCGGAGTTGTCTCTTTAAGAGACGGGTGCTGTCTCTTTTAGAGAGGGGCGTTGTCTCTTTAAGAGAGGTGCGCTGTCTCTTTATGAAGGGCGCTGTCTCTTTTAGAGAGGGGTGCTGTCATTTTAAGAGAGGTGCGCTGTCTCTTTATGAAGAGCGCTGTCTCTTTTAGAGAGGGGTGCTGTCTCTTTAAGTGAGCGCTGTCTCTTTAAGAGAGGATTGTGTAAAGGGAGGGGGATGCCTGTTGTCCCTTTGTAAGAGAGCGATGTCTCTTTAAGAGTCACGTAACGCTGATTTGCTTTCGCCAGTAGGTGACGCTTTGATTATAAGTGACATATAGGCGTGTCAGATTTGTCTCTTTAAGAGAGGGGCGTTGTCTCTATAGTGAGCACTGTCTCTTTAAGAGAGGGGTGTGTGAATGGAGGAAGGTGCCTGTTGTCCCTTTAAGAGTCATGTGACGCTGATTTTCTTCCGCCAGTAGGTGGCGCTTTGACTATAAGTGACATATAGGCATGTCGATATCCTCAAGGCCGTGAGTTGTAGTTTATTTAATTTTCCTGTTCCATGAATCCTTTCCGCTTGAATAGAAGTCCACAGACCAGAGAGAAGCTCGGACTACAACTCACAGAGAGGGAGACGTTCCTCTGTTAGACGCCTGAACAAAGCACCTAGTGGCTCGATGCTGTAATGACGCCATGAATTTTTAAATCAAGCCGTTTTTTCAACGACTACGATCAATAAAAACTTGTTTGTTGTAAAGCAATCATGTTTTCTTCTCTGATTCTGATCATTTATATTTTAAATGAAGGAAACGGCATTTTATCGCGATAAAACATGAAGCGTGCGTTCATATCGGCGTCGTATTTATCGAGTAAAGTTTAAAACCGATGTTTAAATCTGCGTCGTTAAAATGCCACACACACTCACAGCGTGTGAATCACCGCTTTAACATTCAGAGGAGTGTGTGTGTGGTTTGTGTGTGTGTGTGTGTGTGTGCGTGTGTGTGTTGTGTTCAGGGAACAGAAGGAAAAGGCGAGGAGATGATAAACAACTCAAATAAACTTGTGCGAAAGTAAGTTTAAGGAACAAGTTGTCAGTCAGGATGAGGAGAGGAGGGTTGACGACTCTTCATCATGGTTTTATCAAATATAAAGTTTAGTTCTGCCAGCTGTGGAGGCATAGCTGCATATTCATAAAGCATTCGTACTTTTATCTGTTTTACTTGTATGTATTTTATTCTATTTTAATATTTGGTACCATCTGGAGTCTGGAATAAAAGTGTGATTGATTATGATAAAGTCAAACTAAGAGTTGTTACACAGCTTTCAGAAATACGTGTGATTCAATTTGAGAGAGAATATAAAACGTTCCCTCAGACTCAGGATCTTTGTTTCACAGCTCAAAGAACAGAGTAGCAAGCGAACCAGAAGCAGCTCTATTTTTATTAATTGGATTAATTGTATTAAATGTATTTGTTTTATTATTTTACATGTCTATATGTTTTATTTTTAAACGTTTGTATTTAGTTATTGTATTTATAATATTTGTATTTTGAAATTTAAAATGTTTAAATGTTTAAAAAAATTAAATGTAAAATTTAAATCAGTTTAAAATTAAATATTTAAATTTTAAAACCTTTACATTTTTAAATTCTGTTTGTTTTTAACTTTAAATTTAAAAATGTTTAATATTTAAATGTTTTAATTGATGTGTTTGTATTATTATATATTGTTATAATTGTTTTTTTTATTGTGTTGATTGTAATGTTTTGTGGGGATAAATGCCTAAAGAGGTTTACATTGCAAACCGAGTCCACCTACGGGTACGAATAAATCACCTGAACTGAAGGGGCCGTGAGTTTGACTCTGCTCACACATACACGCTCTCATCGTACAAACATGTACATTACAAGTTTACAAATAACAGGTTAAATATAAAAAAAATACATTGAAGACAAAAGATAGCAACACAATATATATATATATATACAGTATAAAACAACGTAAACATCGACAGTGAATGGAGATGTCCGTGCATAAAGAAGGTGGTGAGAGTGCTCATTCACACATATTAATGTGTATTCACACCTCCGTTGATGTATTTTATCTTTTAATTATTCTTATTTACTGGTTTTTCAATAGAATATCCGGTCTCATGTGTCTCTACATGTTTTTACTGCTGCACCGACTGAGGAGTGGCCAATTTACGAAGCTGGAGGTAATCTAATGAGACACTGAGACACAGAGACACTGAGACTATGAGACGATGAGACACTGAGACACTGGGACAATGAGACAATGAGACATTGAGACACTGAGACAATGAGACAATGAGACACTGAGACATTGAGACACTGAGACAATGAGAAGATAACAGGAGTGAGATGACACTTCCTCCCTGGAGAGTTCAAGTTTATGAAGAAGCAGCTCACGTTCACCAGAATCTAATCCAGGTTTCATAATCTGCAAAAACTGGACCAGGAAAGCAGAATAAAAATGAAGAGCGAGTTCACTTTCTAATCTTGGATTCAAATGTATTTAAAGTTGTGCTAACTGCATTTGATCCGCCACATTCTGCGTTATTAAACTACGCATACATCTCTTTGCTCTCTGGGTTTCCTGAGCGTTACATTTATAATACATGACACATTCTCTTCACACTCAAACGACCTATTAGATTTCAGTTTCATTTAAACGTGGAGGTTGATGACATCGCCCACACGGCAATTAAAGACGACTTTCAATGAGTCATAAATCATCTTTTCACTCTTTCTGATGAAGTAGGATTACATTAAGCCTTCACTTGAAGACTATTCTAGAACAGAAATAACTCTTGTTGTTTCTCAACTTGTCAATCGTATCTATTGCTGCTCAATAAGTCATCAAACTGCTAAAACTGGATCCGTTAGACGTTGTTATAAATCTTCTAAAGTCCCTGAAATGATTTCTGATGTGTCTTGGTCTGTTTAAGAGAGGGGCACTGTCTCTTTAAGAGAGGGGCCTTGTCACTTTAAGAGAGGGGCACTGTCTCTTTAAGAGAGGGGCCTTGTCACTTTAAGAGAGGGGCACTATCTCTTTAAGAGAGGGGCGTTGTCTCAGTTCAATGTGCTGATGGCGCCGCGGACGGCCGCCTCGGTGCGTTGGTGCGCGATGTTTTTTGTTGTTTTCGTCTTAAATACTGTTTTCTGCTGTGATTCCCGGAGCTCTTTCACCAGAGAAGAGCTCATGAACATCAGGGGAACAACTCCAGCGGATTTATTTCCAACGTTTTTAACTTCTGTGGAGTTACTGGACATTTTTGTAAAAGGTGTGCTCACCTTCGCCCACGCGGTGAGACGCCGTCGGAGAGGGAAACGCTCAGGGGCGCTTGTAAGGCTACGGAAACGGGGATCTCGTACAGCGCTGCCGGGCATATTTCTCTCCAACGTCCGCTCACTGTGCAACAAACTGGACGAACTCCAGCTGCTGGTCGGGAGAGACAGAGACTTCTCCTCATCCTCTGTCCTGTGCTTTACGGAATCATGGCTAAGTGGATCGATACCAGATTCTGCGCTCCAGCTCGCTGGCTTCCAGCTGTTCCGAGCGGACCGGGTCACGGAGCTCTCCGGAAAAACAAAGGGTGGAGGAATCTGTTTTTACCTCAACAACGGCTGGTGCAACGACGTAACGGTGATTCTACAGCACTGTTCGCCGGACCTGGAATCTTTTATCATTCACTGCAAACCCTTCTACTCCCCACGTGAGTTCGCTTCATTCATCCTGGCCGGAGTTTACATGCCGCCGCAGGGAAACGTGCACGAGGCACAGCGGACCCTCGCTGAACAGATACGGTGTGTGGAGCGGACCTTCCCGGACTCTTTAGTTATTGTACTCGGGGATTTTAACAAAGGAAACCTCAGCCACGAACTCCCTAAATATAGACAGTTAATTAAATGCCCTACCAGAGAGAAGAGCATTCTGGGTCACTGCTACACAACAATCAGCAGGGCCTATCACGCCGTCCCTCGAGCTGCACTGGGAAACTCTGACCACGTCATGGTTCATCTGATTCCCTCATACAGGCAGAGACTAAAGCTCTGCAAACCTGTGGTGAGGAAGTTCAAGAAGTGGACCAGTGAGGCTCTGGAGGATCTACGGGCGTGCTTGGACTGTACTGACTGGGATGTCTTCAGGACTGCTACCAACAGCCTGGATGAGTACACAGAGGCTGTAACTTCCTACATCAGCTTCTGTGAGGACAGCTGTATTCCATCCAGCTCCAGGGTGAGTTATAACAACGACAAACCCTGGTTCACAGCGGAGCTCAGGAAGCTAAGACTGCAGAAGGACCAGGCATTCAGGAGTGGGGACAAGGACCTGTACACAGAGTCCAAATACAGGTTTAGCAAGGCGGTGAGAGATGCTAAACGACTGTACTCTGAGAAACTGCAACAGCAGCTCTCAGCAAACGACTCTGCTTCTGTCTGGAGAGGCTCAGGCAGATCACCAACTACAGGCCCAAATCACCCCACTCCATGAACAATGTGCTTCTGGCAGACGAGCTCAATGAGTTCTACTGCCGCTTTGAAAGACAATGGAGCAGTCCTGAGACAATCCCCCACAGCCCCATCAACAAGCCACAGACCATCAGCCCACCCTCCCCAGCCCATCAGGGGCTCACACCTCTGGAGCACCCTCCATCAACTCAGCGACGACCCTCGTCATCCTGGAGAGACGTCAACAGGCTGTTCAAAAAGCAGAACCCCCGCAAAGCAGCGGGCCCGGACTCCGTCTCCCCCTCCACCCTGAAGCACTGTGCTGACCAGCTGTCTCCGGTGTTCACCGACATCTTCAACACCTCCCTGGAGACATGCCACGTTCCAGCCTGCTTCAAGGCCTCCACCATCATCCCCGTCCCCAAAAAACCCAAGATCACAGGACTCAATGACTACAGGCCCGTCGCCCTGACCTCTGTGGTCATGAAGTCCTTTGAACGCTTGGTCCTGTCACACCTCAAGACCATCACCGACCCACTCCTGGACCCCCTGCAGTTCGCCTACAGAGCCAACAGGTCTGTAGACGATGCAGTCAACATGGCCCTTCACTACATCCTCCAGCATCTGGACTCCCCAGGAACCTACGCCAGGATCCTGTTTGTGGACTTCAGCTCTGCTTTCAATACAATCATCCCGTCCCTGCTGCAGGACAAGCTCTCCCAGCTGCACGTGCCCGACTCCACCTGCAGGTGGATCACAGACTTCCTGACCGACAGGAAGCAGCACGTGAGGCTGGGGAAACACGTCTCAGGCTCCCGGACCACCAGGTTCCCCCCAAGGCTGTGTTCTTTCCCCTCTGCTGTTCTCCCTGTACACTAACAGCTGCACCTCCTGTCACCAGTCCGTCAAGCTTCTGAAGTTCCTTGATGACACCACCCTCATTGGGCTCATCTCTGGTGGGGACGAGACCGCCTACAGGTGGGAGACTGACCACCTGGTGACCTGGTGCAGCCAGAACAACCTGGAGCTCAACGCTCTAAAGACAGTGGAGATGGTTGTGGATTTCAGGAGGAATGCAGCCCCACCCGCCCTCTCATCCTGTGTGACTCCCCCGTCGACGCTGTGGAGTCCTTCCGCTTCCTGGGCTCCATCATCACCCAGGACCTCAAGTGGGAGCTGAACATCGGCTCCATCACCAAGAAGGCCCAGCAGAGGATGTTCTTCCTGAGGCAGCTGAGGAAATTCAACCTGCCAGGGAGAATGATGGTACAATTCTACACGGCCATCGTTGAGTCCATCATCTGCTCCTCCATCACCGTCTGGCACCCTGCAGCCACAGCCAAAGACAAGCGCAGGCTGCAGAGCATCATCCGCTCGGCCGAGAGGGTTATCGGCTGCAATCTGCCTTCCTCCAGGTCCTGTTCACTTCCAGGTCACTGAAGCGGGCCAGAAAGATTGTCGCTGACCCTCCCACCCTGGACACTCCCTGTTCGAGTCCCTCCTCGGGAGGAGGCTGCGTCCATCATGACAAAGACCACCCGCCACACCAAAGTTTTTCCGTCGGCAGTCGGGCTCATCAATGGAACCCGGACTGACTGACTGTCACCCCCAGGACTACCACCTATTCTTCCACCTTCCTCTCTCCTCCTTCTTCCCGCTCCTTCCTCTTCCTCCTCCTCCCTCTTCCTCCCACTCCTCCTCCTTCTTCTTCCCTCCTCCACACACGTCACTTTAACATGCACTTTAACTTGAGGCCTCCTCCACACACATGCCACTTTATTTGCATGCACTTTAACTTAAACACACGCCACGCGTAACATACACTTTTAACTAAAACACACCACTTGAAGCACACACCCAAACACTTTCACATTACTTGTTGTCTTTCTGTCGTGTTGATTGTTGTTTGTTTGTCATGTCCAAATGTTGCACCTTCCACCAAAAAAAAATTCCTCGTTTGTGTAAACATTCCTGGCAATAAAACTGTTTCTGATTCTGATTCTGATTCTTAAGAGAGAGGCGTTGTCTCTTTAACCCCTGTGTTGCCTAAGGGTCATTTTGACCCGAATCAATATTACACCCTCCCCCCGCCTTAGGATTAATTTGACCCCATTCAATGTTTAATGTCGGTGTTCTTTCGGTAGTCAACAAACAAACATAAAGTGCCTCACACTTAAACTTGGAAAACAATATTAATTCTAATAATTTTCTGGAGGTTTTAATTGCTGGCGTCAAATTGAACCCAAAGGGTAAAATATGTTAGTAAATATAAAGGTAACAGGAGGGTGAAACATTGAATCGGGTCAAAATGACCCAAAGGCGGGGGGAGGGTGTAATATTGATTCGGGTCAAAATGACCCTAAGGCAACACAAGGGTTAAGAGAGGGGTGTTGTCACTTTAAGAGAGGGGCACTGTCTCATTAAGAAAGGGGCGTTGTCTCTTTAAGAGAGGGGCATTGTCTCTTTAAGAGAGGTATGCTGTCTCTTAAAGCGACAACGCTCTCTTAAAGAGACAGCGCCCCTCTCTTAAAGAGTGTGTTGTCTCCTTACGAGAGGGGCGCTGTCTCTTTAAGAGAGGGGCGTTGTATAAGGTATATAATATCGAATAGGGTTATAAGCTTGATAGCTTCAGCCCCGACCCTTTCGGTCAGCCACTTTCTTCTTTTGTTGAAATTTTGATTTTTGTATATTATTGCTGATCGAAATAAACTAAACTAAACTGAATATGAAATACTCTATGTTTCCCATCCTGTGTTTTAGAGTCAGTGTGTGTGTGTGTGTGTGTGTGTGTGAGTGAGAGAGAGAGAGTGTGTGTGTGTGTGTGCGTGTGTGTGTGAGTGAGCGAGAGAGAGTGTGTGTGTGTGTGTGTGTGTGTGTGTGTGTGAGCGAGTAAGTGATGGAATATGCATCCCTGTGGACGGATGTGGTACTGCAGTGAGAACATCCCTGTGGACGGATGTGGTACTGCAGTGAGAACATCCCTGTGGACGGATGTGGTACTGCAGTGAGAACATCCCTGTGGACGG
>NC_079407.1:27600507-27618007 GCF_029220125.1 Pseudoliparis swirei
TGGGTGGGTATGGTGGCATGGCAGGTAGGCAGGTAGGCAGGTGGGTAGGTGGGTGGGTGGGTGGAGGTGGGTATGGTAGGTGGGTATGGGTGGTGGTAGGTGGTAGGTAGGCAGTGGGTATGGGTAGGTAGGTATAGGTAGGTAGAGGTAGGTATAGGTAGGTAGGTAGGTAGGTAGGTAGGTATAGGTAGGTAGGTTGGATGGAAAGATGGATAGGTATATAGATAGATATATGATAGATAGATAGACGATATAGATAGAACTTTCTCCACTTGTGTACACATAAGTGTATTTTTCCTCCTCTGACATCCAGCCAGAGCATCTCTCTCAGTTACACACACACACACACACACACACACACACACACACACACACACACAGAGTGAGGCGCCGTCCACAGCCCCGGCCCGTCTGCCAGCTCCAGTAAACTATGCGCGCTATTCCGGTGCTCGCGGGCATCATCGATTCTCTTCCCGGTGATAAGACGCGCGGCGCCGGTGAGCTCGCGCCGCCTGACCGTGAACGGAGCTATTTGTCGGCGCGCCGGTCCACCGGAGCCGAACGGTTCCGGAGTGTTGTCTCCTCGTGCCGCGTAACTTTCAGTCGAGGACACACACTTGGAATTTGGGGCATTTTGGCACGAGACTGGACGTTGCACACCGGAGTCACGGGAGGCTCTCCGGTGCTGCGCGAGAGGAGGTCGTATAAAGGCGCGTCGGAGCCGAACGGAAAGCCAGTGGAGGTCTTGCTTCGGTCTCCGACAAGTGGATCACTTCACGTCGACCGGACGGGGAGAGGACACGGAGGACACGGAGGACACGGAGGACACCTGCTCCAGAGTTCTCCAAAGTTCTCCAGAGTTCTCCAAAGTTCTCCAGAGTTCTCTAAAGTTCTCCAAAGTTCTCTAAAGTTCGGAGTCCCCATGAGTCTCCCAGTGGTCCTCCCGGTGGTCCTCCCGGTGGTCCTCCAGCTGTGGACCTTGTTGCTGTTCGGGACTTTCTCCTCGGCGGACGTCTCCATGGCCAGAGTTCTGAGGGGCAACTTCCGGAGAGACGGTGAGGCTCTTATAGCACTGTAGCATGTCCAGTGGCGGCTGGTGAAATTTGGGGGGGGGGGGGGGGGGCGCAGTTGGGCGACGCGGTTTAAATATCACTCAACAATAAGAAGAAAAGAGGTTTTGAGTAGAATATTGTAAAAAAACAAAGCTTTATTTCAAGAACACAGCGTGCTCAACACGGTCCAACAACAACTATCAACACACTGTAACTTTAGCATGAGAGGTTCAGAGCAGCTTTAAGGAACATTGGGTTGGGTTTCAGAGGTTTACAAAATAAAAGAGTTTCACCCTCACATGAAAGAGGTTCAGAGCAGAATAGAGTCAGAGAGATCACATGTTACATTGGGTGACAGAGTAGACCCACTACTGTAAAGACAAGTAGCCTCCTCTCTTTAAAGTGGTCACTTTACTCTCTGGTTAAAGTCAATCATGTCTGTAACCAGCCTATTTCATTATTCTGGAGGGAATGTGTCTGTTTTTCAGAACTTCTTCGTTGTGTTTCGATGCCAGTTCGGTCTCCTTCTGCTGACTGTAAACAGGGTTAGCTTCAGGCTGTTAGCGAGTTAGCTCCATGCTCTTAGCTAGATAACTGCGGCAAGATTCGTGCTTTCCACTTGTCTGCAGCTCTTTAGATCCCTCCCCCCGTTGTAGTCCAGAGAGTTTCAGTCCCTTTGGAACAACAGACAGGGGAAACTAAACAGTGCATTACTCACTGAGCCTCCAGCTGACAGCTCCGTTAGCTACCTGCTCCCGTAGCTCCGTGGAGCTCTCTGGCTGAGGGAACGATACCGGTCTCTGATTGGCCGAATAGTCCAATCACGTGAAATAATAAAACGATGTCATTGGCCAATGAACGCACATTTTTGTGCCCCAAGATTCACGTTTCATCCGCCAATGAGAAGCCGTCCTTGCCGAAATGACTGAAATGTTTTCTCGATGCCACACACACACGTTTGGCCGGTGTCCCGTAAGGGGGCGGGGCTTCTCTCCGTGATAATGAGTGGCGATATATTATATTTTTTTCACATTAACTTAAGTGGTTGTTGACAGGCTGACGTCTCCCACACACATTTAGCGTGTCAACACGGTATATTTACTATTTAAATGATTTGGCGTATAATGTTTTTTGACAGGATGTATTTATTTTTTCTTCTTCTTTTTTTTTTCATCTCAAAATTTTAAGAGGGGCGGCGCCCTAGCGCCCTCTATGGACGCACCGCCACTGAGCATGTCCTATGTCCTATGTCCTATGTCCTCATGTCCTTATATATCTATGTTTTTATGTCTTCATATCTTTTTGTCTCTATGTCCCCTTGTCTCCTTGTCTCTATGTCCCCTTGTCCCCTTGTCTCCTTGTCTCTGCTGGTGACACTGTGTCTGCAGAGCTGCTCTCATGTCGTGTTGTTGACGTGAGGAACTGGTTTTCTATCCTTCATGTCTCTGAATCCTGTTTGTGGAACATCAGAAGTGAATCCAGTGATCCACAGAACATGTTCTGACTGGATGACATGTTGTGACCTTGTGGTGACCTTGTGGTGACCTCAGTGGTGTACATACTGTACCGTGCAGCAGAGGATGAACAGGGCGGGGGGGGGGGGTCATCAAAGAGAGATAGAGAGAGACAGACAGGTGGAGAGAGAGAGAGACGGACAGGTCAGAACTCCGGGGGATGAAAGTCCTCCGGTCGGTCAGAGGTCAGAGGTCAGAGGGGCGGGGCGTTCCTTCACGCTCCACAGGAGGGTTTGTCTCCCTGGTGGCAGCTCGGCTCCACAGAACACCTCCTCCTGGGGAGGAGGAGGGGAGGAGGAGAGGAGGACTCTGAGTAGTTGTTGTTATCTGTCTCCTCCTCGCTCTCTCCATCTCTCCATCTCTCTATCTCTCCATCTCTCCATTTCTCTATCTCTCTATCTCTCCATCTCTCTATCTCTCCATCTCTCCATCTCTCTATCTCTCTATCTCTCCATCTCTCCATCTCTCCATCTCTCCATCTCTCTATCTCTCCATCTCTCCATCTCTCTATCTCTCTATCTCTCTATCTCTCCATCTCTCCATCTCTCCATCTCTCCATCTCTCCATCTCTCTATCTCTCTATCTCTCTATCTCTCCATCTCTCTATCTCTCCATCTCTCCATCTCTCCATTTCTCTATCTCTCTATCTCTCCATCTCTCCATCTCTCTATCTCTCCATCTCTCCATCTCTCTATCTCTCTGTCTCTCCATCTCTCCATCTCTCTGTCTCTCCATCTCTCCATCTCTCCATCTCTCCATCTCTCCATCTCTCCATCTCTCTGTCTCTCTGTCTCTCCATCTCTCCATCTCTCTATCTCTCTATCTCTCTATCTCTCTATCTCTCTATCTCTCCATCTCTCCATCTCTCCATCTCTCCATCTCTCCATCTCTCCATCTCTCCATCTCTCCATCTCTCCATCTCTCCATCTCTCTGTCTCTCTATCTCTCTATCTCTCCATCTCTCCATCTCCATCTCTCCATCTCTCTATCTCTCCATCTCTCCATCTCTCCATCTCTCCATCTCTCCATCTCTCCATCTCTCTAGACCTCATTTAATCTCCTGTCTTCTTTATCTTCACATTTTTCTCATCAAAAAGTTTCTTTTTTCACCTGGTTTGTTCCGTGAGCAAAATGTAACGAGACAGACGAGCACAGACAGTCACAGACGAGCACAGACGGTCACAGACGAGCACAGACGGTCACAGACGGTCACAGACGAGCACAGACAGTCACAGACGAGCACAGACAGTCACAGACAGTCACAGACGAGCACAGACAGTCACATACGGTCACAGACGGTCACAGACAGTCACAGACGAGCACAGACAGTCACATACAGTCACAGACGGTCACAGACGGTCACAGACAGTCACATACAGTCACAGACGGTCACAGACAGTCACAGACAGTCACATACGGTCACAGACGGTCACATACAGTCACAGACAGTCACAGACGGTCACAGACAGTCACAGACAGTCACATACGGTCACAGACGGTCACAGACAGTCACAGACAGTCACAGACGGTCACAGATGGTCACAGACAGTCACAGACAGTCACATACAGTCACAGATAGTCACAGACAGTCACAGACAGTCACAGACGGTCACAGACAGTCACATACAGTCACAGACGGTCACAGATGGTCACAGACAGTCACAGACGGTCACAGACGGTCACAGACAGTCACAGACAGTCACATACGGTCACAGACGGTCACATACAGTCACAGACG
The DNA here is from genome assembly GCF_029220125.1 of Pseudoliparis swirei. Lineage (NCBI taxonomy): Eukaryota > Metazoa > Chordata > Actinopteri > Perciformes > Liparidae > Pseudoliparis > Pseudoliparis swirei. The sequence goes on from NC_079407.1 coordinate 27,604,812, forward strand.
GTCACAGACGGTCACAGACAGTCACAGACAGTCACATACGGTCACAGACGGTCACAGACAGTCACAGACAGTCACATACAGTCACAGACGGTCACAGATGGTCACAGACAGTCACAGACAGTCACAGACGGTCACAGACAGTCACAGACGGCCACAGACAGTCACATACGGTCACAGACGGTCACATACAGTCACAGACAGTCACAGACGGTCACAGACAGTCACAGACAGTCACATACGGTCACAGACGGTCACAGACAGTCACAGACAGTCACATACAGTCACAGACGGGCACAGACGGTCACAGACAGTCACAGACAGTCACATACAGTCACAGACAGTCACAGACGGTCACAGACAGTCACATACAGTCACAGACGGTCACAGATGGTCACAGACAGTCACAGACAGTCACAGACAGTCACATACAGTCACAGACGGTCACAGACAGTCACAGACAGTCACAGACGGTCACAGACGGCCACAGACAGTCACATACAGTCACAGACGGTCATAGACGGTCACAGATGGTCACAGACAGTCACAGACAGTCACATACAGTCACAGACAGAAACAGACAGTCACATACAGTCACAGACGGTCACAGATGGTCACAGACAGTCACAGACAGTCACATACAGTCACAGATAGTCACAGACAGTCACAGACGGTCACAGACGGTCACAGACAGTCACATACAGTCACAGACGGTCACAGACAGTCACAGACAGTCACATACAGTCACAGACGGTCACAGACAGTCACATACAGTCACAGACGGTCACAGACAGTCACATACGGTCACAGATGGTCACAGACAGTCACAGACAGTCACATACAGTCACAGACAGAAACAGACAGTCACAGACAGAAACAGACAGTCACAGACATGATGTCATCAGCCTGCCGGCGTGTAATGTGATTACTATAAATCAGAGGGTCTGAAGCGTCTACATATGATCATGTTTACAGTAATATATATTACATCTTTTTTATGATGAAGTCATCTCTCTTCCTTCCACTGAGATCATGCCGTCAACACGCTGAAGAGAGGCTCCGCCCCCAATCGTCACGTCGTCGGTCACTCGGCACCTGATTGGGTCGTGAACACATCTCATCATAACACCTCGTCGTGTGTGGGAATGAACAGAGAACCGTTTATGGGGCCTTCAGGAACCATGTTTACGGTTCTTATAGGTTCTTTGAAGAACTATTTAAGGGAATGTTTCTTTAAAGAACCCTAGTTTGAAAGGTTCTCTGTGGAACCAGAAATGGTTCTTATTTTTACCATCAAATGGAGAGAAAAAAAGGTGAGGGGGAGGAGCCAAAAGAGGGTTACGGTCCATTAACTAAAGAAACAACACTTTCTATCATCGTAAGAGTCTCTCTCTCTCTCTCTCTCTATATATATATATATATATATATATATATAATAATAATAATAATAATAATCATTTATTTTTTATAGCGCTTCTCAAGTCACCCGAAGTCGCTTTACAGAGTCCAGTAGTCATACACACACACACAGTCATCCCGGTGGTGGTAAGCTACATCAGTAGCCACAGCTGCCCTGGGGCAGACTGACGGAAGCGTGGCAGCCAATCAGCGCCTCCGGCCCCTCCCCCAATCAGCGCCTACGGCCCCTCCCCCAATCAGCGCCTCCGGCCCCTCCCCCAATCAGCGCCTACGGCCCCTCCCCCAATCAGCGCCTCCGGCCCCTCCGACCACCGCCAACATTCATTCACATCCATACGAACCGGGGTGAGGCTGCGGTGCATTTCTTTATGATGGTGGGGGAAACCGGAGTACCCGGAGGAAACCCACGCAGGCACGAGGAGAACATGAGGAGAACATGAGGAGAACACGAGGAGAACACGAGGAGAACATGCTCCACACAGAAAGGACCTGGAACGACCGGGATTCGAACCCAGAGCCTTCTTGCTGTGAGGCGACAGTGCTAACCACTGAGCTACCGTGCTGCCCATATATATACATATATATTTATATATTTAAGTTACGGTTGACGGTTCTTGTCAGCCGGTGGAGTCAACGATTTTATTGGAACCAGTGCGTCACCACGGAGACGCCCAATGGGAGGGATCCGCCCGCCAGACAGTCACACAATTACAGGATCTCCCTTTCAAGGGAATCCCCCCAACACACACACACACACACACACATTCACACACACACACACACATGCACACACACACACACACACACACACACACACACATTCACACACGCACATGCACACACACACACACATGCACACTCACACAAACATGCACACACACACATGCACACACACACAAACACCCTTTTCAGATGAGAAATTGCATGAGCTAAAATTGTTCCACCCCGAAACATTTGGCAGACGGTCTGCTCCTCCGATAAAGGGAGGAGGAGGAGGAGGAGTAGAGGGAAGAGGAAGAGGAGGAGGCGAGGGAAGAGGAGGAGGAGGAAGAGGAGGAGGAGGAGGAGGTGTGTTGAGTGAGAAACGGCGAGTTGAAAGAGCCGCCGTTTCACTTTTTTGCCTCGTCAGCTTCAAACGGAGAGATGGAAGCCAAATGGACGGAGTATAAAGGAGGAGGGGCTGATGGAGGAGTGGAGGGGGGAGGGAGGGGGGAGGAGGGGCTGATGGAGGAGTGGATGGGGGAGGGAGGGAGGAGGAGGGGCTGATGGAGGAGTGGAGGGGGGAGGGAGGGAGGAGGAGGAGGGGCTGATGGAGGAGTGGAGGGGGGAGGGAGGGAGGAGGAGGAGGGGCTGATGGAGGAGTGGAGGGGGGGAGGAGGGGAGATAAAGTATTTCTAGAGTGCAGCGCCAGACATGAGGAGATTATCTGATCTCAACTTCAATCTGGAAGGAACCGGCTGCACCGAACAATAAAGGTTCTAAAATGGTTCTTTAAAAGGTTTTGTGGTTCTACGAAGAACCATCACCTGCTGGAGAACCGTTCATTCATTGGAGACACCTTTACAGGTTCTTCGAAGTTACTCAATGAGGAAATGGTTCTTTAAAGAACCCTGGTTTGAAAGGTTCTTTGGGGAACCATATATGGTGCCTCAAAGAACCATCAGAGTCCTCCAACTCACATCACGAGCCAATAAAGCTCTTCTGAAAATGAGCCGATGTGGAGGGGAATGAGAGAGCAGGAGAGAGAGAGAGAGAGAGAGAGAGAGAGAGAGAGAGAGAGAGAGAGAGAGAGACAAAGAGAGAGAGAGAGAGAGAGAAAGAGAGAGACTCAGGATGAGATGGAGGAAGCAATTAAGAGAGAAAGTTGATCAAGATGAAGAGAAGAAGAAGAAGTGAAGAACACGAGGAGCATAAAGAGAATAAAGAGGAAGATGAAGTGAACAGAACTGGAGAAACAATTAAGATTGAGTGAAGACGAGAGGTTGATCGAAGTAAAGAGAGAAGAGAGGGAGAGAGAGAGAGGGCGGAGGCTGCCAATGTTTCACAAAAACAGCTGACAAGCAGGTGAGAGAAAGAGGGAGGGAGGGAGGAGCGAGGAAAGAGGGGAGTTAGTGAGTGTGATGGATATGAAAAGAGACGGAGAGGAGAGGTGTGAACAGAGCGATGGAGAGAATGCACAGGGAGAGAGAGAGAGGGCTGAATGAGAAGAGAACGGGAGAACCAAAAGAAGAGCGTTGAGGGAAGACAGAAAAGTTGGTGGAGAGAAGAGAGACAGACAGAGAGAGAGAGAGAGAGAGAGAGAGAGAGACAGAGACAGAGAGATTTTTTTTGATTTTTGAAAAAACACTTTATTTACATTTTTTCCATTACAACATTTCTTTAAAAATAAAGTGTTTTAAAAAATCAAATTGGTTAAAATAAAAGCACACAAACAAAACAAAAAAACCTTAAAACAAAAGAAAAACATGTTTTACCTAATAAAAAGTGGTGCAAACTCCAGCTCCTCTTCCACCACAGAACAAACAATATCTTTAAAACACCAGCGTTGTTTAAAAGCATCCAGGTCTCCAATGTGTTTATAAAATCTGAACTCCAGCCAGAGTCTGGCTCTGATGTTACAGAGCCACACTGCCCTGGCTTCCTGCCCCTCTCTGTTTTCCACCCGGGACTTCCTAGTTAAATAAATGGCCATTTTGGCTTCGCCGGATAAAAAATTAAGGAGCTGCCATTTTCTTTTTCCGTCTTTTGTAGGCAGCTCCCATGATAAAAACCTTCTCTGTAAAAGCCACATTAAAAGACTAAAACCAATGTTAAAAGAGCGAAGAAACTCATAAGTCTCTTACACTCGTTAAAAACATGGTAAATAGTCTCCCGGAGGTCACAGAAGGGGCACTGGCTCAGGACAGCGGGATTGATTACCGAAATGAAAGCGTTGGACGCGACAGCACCGTGTAAAATCCGCCACTGGAGGTCAGCGGTCCTTTTCTTTAGGGGAGGCTTGTATAGGACCCCCCACTGCGGGCCAGGGCCTCCATGCCCAAGTCTCTCTGACCACACAGTGGGCGGTCTGTTGCACAGTCTGGACCTGTTGATGCTCTTCACGAGGTTAAAATACAAAGTCTTCTTGTCTGCTTTGTTCAGTGTGCAGATTTTTGGGTGGCTCGTTCTTAGCAGGGGGCCGGTGAGTCCCCCTAGCCCGGGCTGAGGGAGATGTCTGGGAAGGGGTCTGCAGGGTCCGGCTCTGCTCTCTGCTGGCTGTAGTCGTTGAGGAGGCTCCTCTCCAACCCGGTCAGCCTCTGCCTCCACAGCTCCAGGAGCCTCCTCGCCACCCGGTCGGAATGCATCCCCAGCAGGGAGCCCAGGGCCGGGGGGTCGCTCAGCGTCGGCCCACTGCATCCACCAACTGCTGCAGGAAAGGGTCTTTGTTCGCAGCAGCGCCCGTTAGTCCAGGGGTGACGCTGCTGCTAATGTCCAGTCGTGCATTATAAATTAATGGTTCTCTCAACAACCAGAACAGAGAGTCAGACTGTGGGCACCTTTCGTGCTTAAAAGGGCCCACGACTTAAAAACACCCTGATAAAAGGAGGCAGCCCACTTAGTTTTAAAATGCTGGAGTCTATTAAAACAGAGCAGTATCCAGCCCCAGGTTGTCAGCACGTCTGAGGATGCAGCTGGCCACGTCTCGCCACACTAAAACCCCGGACTCGTTAAAACTTCTGAACAAACTGTAATCTAAAAGTGGCCGTCCGGCTGGCCAGGTGGACAAGGCCCTGTCCCCTCCTCTCTCTGGCTAAAACAGCACCCCTGTGGCACCCAGTGTAGACCCTCCCAAAAGAAATCCACCATCTTCTTTTGTATGTTGGCTAAGAAGCCAGAGGAGGGTCTAACACGGTCAACCTGTGCCACAGTTGGGATGCAATAAGATTGTTTAAAACCAGTACTCTACCCTTAAAAGACATCTGGGGAGCAGCCACTTCCACTTGGAAAGTTTCCCTCTATCTTCTCTGTGACGCCTCCCAGTTCTTCTGGACCATGCTCGGTTTCCCAGGTATATTCCTAAATATTTAAAACCGTCCTTTTCCATATGAGCTTTTGTGGAAGAACCGGAGGCCCACGCCACTCCCCACAGCGAGGGCTTCGCTTTTCTTCCAGTTCACCCTCGCTGATGATGCCGTGCTAAAATCCTGTACTATTCGATTTAAAAGGTTTACATCATTTTGATTCTTGATAAAAACAACAACGTCGTCGGCATATGCCGATAAAATCATTCCTTTACTAAAACCAGGTAAAACCAAACCATGTAGGCTAGAGCGTATTTTAATGAGGAGGGGCTCGAGGGAGAGTGCGTAGAGCATCCCGGACAGAGCACAGCCCTGCGGACCCTCTACCCACTCTAAAAGGAGCACACAGCCTGCCGTTTATCTTCAGCACACTCTCAACATTACTGTACAACACCTTGATCTTAGCTATGAAGCCAGCGCTGAACCCAAACTTGCCCAGAACTTTCCAGAGGAAGCCGTGTTCAACGCGGTCAAAAGCCTTTTCCTGATCTAGAGAAATCAGACCAGTGTCCATACCCAACGAGCTGGAGACCTCCAAAACGTCCCGAATGAGGTGGACGTTATCCACCATGGACCTGCCGGGCACACAGTAGGTCTGGTCCCGATGGAGGACCTGCTCCATAGCTCCCCTCAGCCTGGAGGCCAGGACCCTGGACAGAAGCTTATAATCCACACACAGCAGAGACACAGGGCGCCAGTTACCGATGTCCTGCGGGTTTCCTTTTTCGGCAGTAGCGTCAGCACTGCCCTCCGGCAGGACATCGGCATGGAACCAGAGGCCAGACTCTCATTGAAGACGTCTAGGATGTCCCCTCCGAGGACATCCCAGTATTTTTTGTAAAATTCAGCGGGGAGGCCGTCGATACGGCGCGCCCTCCTGCATTCCTGCAGGGCAGCTTTCAGCTCTTGGGGGTTATGGGTCTGTCGAGCTCCTCATTAGTCTCCTCGGAGACCTGAGGCAGCTCCCACAGAGCCCCTCCGTCGACTCTCCTCCTCCCTATACTCAGTGGCATAAAGGGAGGTAAAACCCCACCGCCGCTTCCGGATCTGGCTTGGCTCCACAACCGACTGCCCTGCGTCCGTCAGCAGTGAGTGGATCACTCCCTGCCCACTCCTCTTCTCCAGGCCGAAGAAGAAGCTAGAGGAGTGTCCATCTCCGCGATGGTCTGGAATCGGGACCTGACCAGTGCGCCTTGCACTTTACTTGAACAGGTCGGCGAGAGCCGCTTTTTACTTTGAGGACTTCAATATGTCCTCGATCTCCTGTGGACTCGCTTAAACTTTCTAGGTCCACTATCTCAGTCTCCAGGTCCTTCATAGATCTGGTGACGTCTCTAGTGACGTTGAAAGTGTGCTGCTGACAAAGGAGCTTAATTTCCACCTTACCACGGTCCCACCACTGCCTAAGATTATTAAAATCACTCTTCCTCAGCCTAAAAATGCCCCAAAAATAAAACAACACCTCTCTAAAATTCCTATCGAAAGTTAAAACTGTATTAAAATGCCAATATGCGCTCCTGGGTAAAAAATTCCTAATAAAAACATGACATAAAACCAAAGAGTGATCAGTAAAACCAGCCGGAACAATGCTGCACATTTTAAAAATATTAAAATGGTGCTTAAAAACATTAATACGGTCTAACCTGGCTGAGGAGATCCTTCCCTCCCTAACGTGGGACCATGTGTACTGTCGGCAGTCCGGATGCATCCTTCTCCACACGTCCACCAGGCCGTGAGAATGGACCAGCCTCCTCAGCACCTGCTGTGAAGCTGGATGTGGCTCTGTGTGGTTTCTGTCATTAAAATCATCCTCTGTGCAGTTAAAATCCCCCCCCAAGAATAAAAATCCTCCGAGGCACAGTCATTTAAAACATCATTAACTTTGGATAAAAACAGCTGCCTCTCTGTCCCAGTTGTTGGAGCATAGATATTTATAAAAACCACGTTAAAAAGGTCGAACCGTGCTTTCACAAAGAACAGCCTCCCCTCCACGATGTGTTTGACCTCCAGTGACCGCGGGCTGAAAGCCCTGGAGAAGAGGAAGCCCACTCCTCCGCTGAGGTTGGTGTTGTGGCTCAGAAGGACTTCCCCCCCCCACTCCCTCCTCCAGTCCGCCTCGTTGGTGCTGTCGCTGTGCGTCTCTTGTAAGAAGAGAACATCGTTGGCCTTCATCTTGTTAAATTCATAAATTGATGTTCTCTTCTTACTGTCCCTCGCTCCATTTACGTTTAAAACTCCGACTCTGAATGTGTTCATTAAAAGAAAAGAGTTTAAAAAACAAATAAAACTTAAAACCAACAAATCAAATAAAACACACATTGGAGCTCTCCACCTCCCCCTGCTGGATGCACTCCTTCACTTTGGGTAAAAACTTTTTGATCCTAAAAACCTCTTGTCTGTCTAATTTTTTTCCCCTCATGTGGAAATGGCACGAGTGTACAAAGGCCACGAGGTCAGGGAAGTGATCCTTGACCTCTACTTTCTTTTTCCCTTTTGTTTTGTGCAGAAACAGACTTATCTCATCAGCAGTGTACAGCTTTTGCGTTTGACTACTTGTTAAAAACAGAGGAGAGTCGCTGTCCTCTGACCCCTCCTCGTCACTACTGTCCTCCACCGGCCCCGCCCCCTGACTCCTCCTCCTCACTTCCACCCTGCTGGCCTTGGCCTCGCTGCCGGCGCTCTCGCCACTCTTCTTCCTCTTTGAGGCTCCTTTCTGCTCCCCTGCTTCCTCCTCGTCCATCTCCACCTGCTCCGCCCCCTCCTCCCTGCACCGTCCTCCTCCACCTCTTCGCCTCCCCCCACCTGTCCTACCCCCTCAATGGGCTTCTCGCCACCCCTGTCCACGTCTTTTTTTTCCTTTTCCTCCTCTTTCTCACTTTCCTCATTATTCTCCACCCCATTCCCCACTTCCACCTCTAAGCCCGTGCCACCATCACCACCACCACCATCACCAATATTATTTTTTTTTTTAATCTTTTTGGTTTTTTCCCCTTCTTTTCTTGTTTTCTTTCCCCTCCCACTTCCCACCACACCCACAGCCTCTACCCCACTGCTCTTGGCAGATCCACCCACATCCCCTCCATTTGTTTGGTCCGCTTTTCCTTCTTTTCCTTTCCTCTCACCGCTCCCGACTCCACCCACAGCCTGCCTTTCACTGCCCTGTCCAGCCTCCCCACCCTCATCCCCCCCCTCGCCCGCATCACCCCCATCACTCCTCCTCATTCATACCCACCACATGTGTGTCGGGTGCAGCAGCAGTGACGCCGCCGCTCTCCGTTGGAATCGGGCGCCCGCTACATCGCCCGCGCCGCCGCCGCAGCCGCGGCAGCGGCAGCCGCCTCACCTGCTGTTCCCCACGCTGGTGCAGCGCGCGTGGCGCTGGCCGGACCCGTGCCGCCTGGCCCAGCTGGCGCAGGGTCGCTCGCTCGAACAGACCCTCGCGGTGTGCCCTCCTCCCGCAATGAAAGCACTTCATCGCCGATGAAGACGCGTAGACGTTATAGTTAACATCATCTACTCTGACGCTGAAGCGCAGGTTTAACTCCAGCGCTCGGTCGTTGAGTATCATATAAACCGATCTCGGTAACTCATGATATGCTTCATTGAGCTCTCCTTGAACCCCGATGAGATCTCTCTCATCGGGAGACCAGCTTTCCGTGCGGAGAGCTCTCTGCTGAGAAACTCATCGGAGATGAGCGGAGGGACGTTTGAAACGAGGACTCTGGTGGACGGCTGGTCCAGCGGAAACACCTGTACAAACAAATCTCCAACCGAGACCCTCCTCTACCACGCGGCTCACCTTCGCCACCTGATCCAGGAAGATCACGACCGAGCCGTTCATCTTGGCGGCGGACTTCACGCTGCTGAACCCGACTTTCTTCCCGACTGCCCGAGCCAATTCCTCCACGCTGCACGAGTCACCGGCAATCTTCATACCGTGTCTCCTCGTGAGCAGCGGGGGGGGAATCGGGGCAAACATTTCGCCACGCACCGAGCCCGGTGAGGCACCGGCAGCGGGAAGACACCCAGAGAAAAACCCAAATAACCACCAAACAACTTAAACTACTGTGAAACCCAACTAATACACCACATAAACTAAATACAAACAACTATGAAAGAATAGAGAAGAGAGAAACACACAGACAACGCTCCACAGCTCTCACACACACACACCCTGTCGCTCTGACGCTCAGCGTGAACTGAGAGAGAGAGAGAGAGAGAGACAGAGAGAGGGGGGGGGGAGAGAGTCACTGATGAATAGGAATAAGGGATAATAAGGAATAAGGCCAGTGTGCATATTTAAGAGGATTTATTTTAATGAGCTTCTTCCCTTCAGAAGAAAGACACGACGACGGAGGTAGAGAGAGGAGGAGGAGGAGGAGGAGGGAGAAGGAGGAGGAGGAGGAGGAGGAGGAGTAAAAGTGCTAATTTGGCAATAATTGTGATGACCCCCCGCTCGGTTCTGGCGGTTCTGAGTGAAGCTGTGTCCACGGCATCGAGGTCTGTAGTTCACCATCCGGGTCCAGACGACGGTTATTAGGCAATAATAAGACTTTCACTATTAAATGATCATAATTATTAAAGGAAGTTATGGGGGCTTTTCTTTGCCTCCTGATGATATCAGGGGCAACTTGATGTTTCTTCGGGGCAGTTTTCCCGTTTCCCCCGCTGACGTGACGGAGGAGAGCATCACACCTCAACATGGCTGGTTGTAACGCCGCTGTTATCACGAGTGTATAAATCATTTTAAATATATATTTTTTAAATCTCACGTACAGGTACCACTGACTTATATATGTATGTATATATAAATATATACAAATATATATATATTTATATTTGTATATATATATATAAATATATACATATATATATTTATATATGTATATATACATCTATATATATATATTTATATATGTATATATACATATATACTGGACATATATACATATACGTATATATACATATTTATACACGTATATATATATACGTATATATATATTAGGGCTGTCAATCGATTAAAAAAATTTAACTAATTAATCGCACATTTTGAAATTCATTAATCGCGATTCAATGTTTTTTTTTCTTCTAAAGACTAAATCTTCTAAATGAACGAGTAATCCCTTCAGACAGCGTGTATTTTAGACACTTGTTTAATTGTATTCTTTTTTAAAGACCAAACTTCACACAGAGCTGTGTTTTCAAAGAGGCTCCTACATATACAGTGCCAGCGAGGTATTTAATATCGTGGATGATAAATTGTTTCTTCAGTGAAACATCAGATTAGTAAGAAAAGGTGTATTAGAGACCCCATTGGTCCTGTCATCTTTAACACTGAACAGCAGAACCAGTGGCCTTGGTAACTGACTGACATTCACATATGTCACGTTAACCCTCTGGAGGCTGGGGGCATTTTATACATTTTACAAAACAATGTAAATTCACCTTTTAAAGGCTTTTGCATGTGACACACCCCAGTGTTTCCCCCACCATTCTATCAGGGTGAGGCCCCGCCCCCCTGTAATGTTCTCTATCGCGCCAGATTACAGCAGAAGTAATGTACGGTTCTTTCCTTAGAGACGTCTTTGTTCTTTTATTAAACTAAACGTCTGTTGTTGGTCGTCTCTCCAGCAGAAGTAATGTACGGTTCTTTCCTTAGAGACGTCTTTGTTCTTTATTAAACTAAACGTCTGTTGTTGGTCGTCTCTCCAGCAGAAGTAATGTACGGTTCTTTCCTTAGAGACGTCATAGTTCTTTATTAAACTAAACGTCTGTTGTTGGTCGTCTCTCCAGCAGAAGTAATGTACGGTTCTTTCCTTAGAGACGTCTTTGTTCTTTATTAAACTAAACGTCTGTTGTTGGTCGTCTCTCCAGCAGAAGTAATGTACGGTTCTTTCCTTAGAGATGTCTTTGTTCTTTATTAAACTAAACGTCTGTTGTTGGTCGTCTCTCCAGCAGAAGTAATGTACGGTTCTTTCCTTAGAGACGTCTTTGTTCTTTATTAAACTAAACGTCTGTTGTTGGTCGTCTCTCCAGCAGAAGTAATGTACGGTTCTTTCCTTAGACGTCTTTGTTCTTTTATTAAACTAAACGTCTGTTGTTGGTCGTCTCCAGCAGAAGTAATGTACGGTTCTTTCCTTAAAGACGGCTTTGTTCTTTATTAAACTAAACGTCTGTTGTTGGTCGTCTCTCCAGCAGAAGTAATGTACGGTTCTTTCCTTAGAGACGTCTTTGTTCTTTTATTAAACTAAACGTCTGTTGTTGGTCGTCTCCAGCAGAAGTAATGTACGGTTCTTTCCTTAGAGACGTCTTTGTTCTTTATTAAACTAAACGTCTGTTGTTGGTCGTCTCTCCAGCAGAAGTAATGTACGGTTCTTTCCTTAGAGACGTCATAGTTCTTTATTAAACTAAACGTCTGTTGTTGGTCGTCTCTCCAGCAGAAGTAATGTACGGTTCTTTCCTTAGAGACGTCTTTGTTCTTTTATTAAACTAAACGTCTGTTGTTGGTCGTCTCTCCAGCAGAAGTAATGTACGGTTCTTTCCTTAGAGACGTCTTTGTTCTTTATTAAACTAAACGTCTGTTGTTGGTCGTCTCTCCAGCAGAAGTAATGTACGGTTCTTTCCTTAGAGATGTCTTTGTTCTTTATTAAACTAAACGTCTGTTGTTGGTCGTCTCTCCAGCAGAAGTAATGTACGGTTCTTTCCTTAGAGACGTCTTTGTTCTTTATTAAACTAAACGTCTGTTGTTGGTCGTCTCTCCAGCAGAAGTAATGTACGGTTCTTTCCTTAGACGTCTTTGTTCTTTTATTAAACTAAACGTCTGTTGTTGGTCGTCTCTCCAGCAGAAGTAATGTACGGTTCTTTCCTTAAAGACGGCTTTGTTCTTTATTAAACTAAACGTCTGTTGTTGGTCGTCTCTCCAGCAGAAGTAATGTACGGTTCTTTCCTTAGAGACGTCTTTGTTCTTTATTAAACTAAACGTCTGTTGTTGGTCGTCTCTCCAGCAGAAGTAATGTACGGTTCTTTCCTTAGAGACGTCTTTGTTCTTTATTAAACTAAACGTCTGTTGTTGGTCGTCTCTCCAGCAGAAGTAATGTACGGTTCTTTCCTTAGAGACGTCATAGTTCTTTATTAAACTAAACGTCTGTTGTTGGTCGTCTCTCCAGCAGCATGTTATTCTGTCTCCACGTGTCGGTCACTCTTCTCTCTCCGTCTCGCCCAGAGCTCCATGCCGGCGTGTCTGCGCGCGCATCGAGCGGAGCAACAACAAAGTCCCCTTCACCTTCCGCCCCGCGTCACCGACACGTCGCCCTCTGCTCCTCTGTGAATATGGAGGAGCAGACGGGAGGAAGGAGGCGGACTGCCGCGGTTTGACACTCAGAGGAGTGCAACAACTTCAACGACACCGGAAGTCAACAAAGTTGCGTTAATTGCATTAAAATATTGTAGTGGGTTAATCACGGCCAAATTAATCGCATAGATTAACGCGTTAACGCTGACAGCCCTAATATATACACTACCGTTCAAAAGTTTGGGGTCACTTAGAAATGTCTTTATTTTTCAAAGAAAAGCACTGTTTTTTCAATAAAGATAACATTGAATTAATCAGAAATACACTCTCTACATTGTTAATGTGGTAAATGACTATTCTAGGTGGAAGTGTCTGGTTTCTAATGAAATATCTCCAGAGGTGTATAGAGGCCCATTTCCATCAACTAT
>NC_079407.1:27625507-27635507 GCF_029220125.1 Pseudoliparis swirei
ATTGACAGCCCTAATATATATACATACATCTTCCATATAAATACATTTTAATCAGACTCAAGAATTGTTTTATAAATAATTCCTTTGAAAACCAAAAAGCAGTTCACCATTCTTGCATCCATTTTAAGGTTATTCCATAATTGGACCCGTGCAACAGAAATAAATCTTCCTTTAATCCCTTTTTTAGCCTTTTGTCCCGTAAACTTACAAACATCTCAAATCATATGTACATGTTCTGTCACTCAGAGGAAACCAGAGCACAGACTTTCAACACAAGTTCAAGACGCGCACTCAGAAATATGAAATGTAAAATCTCGTCCACGTGACGTGTCGCCGGTTGCCGTGGCGATCGGAGTGTGATTGGCACCCGGATCAGAAAATAGATCTCGGAGCAATGAAAGAACATCACACCCTGCTGGCACCCGGAGGTGGGAGAGAATTTACCCAACATGCATCCTGGCAGACGAACACACACGTACAACCTCGCACCCCCGAAAAAGACACTTTAATAGAGAGACACACACACACACACACACACACACACAGTACTCATTGTCACGGGTGTCAGATCAGGAGACTGGAAGCGTAATTGCCGGTTGCAGAAGGTGTGTGTGTGTGTGTGTGTGTGTTATGCAACTGGTTCAGAGTGACGCATCCTGTAATGTGGTTCTCTAGTTGAGCTTTAGAAGTTAAGCGTTGTGTTATCGCCTTCTTGTGGCAGCGGCTGAAGAAGGAAAGGCCCGGATGCAGCGCCGTCGATGATGTCATGGTGGAACAGAGTGATGTGAGAGGAGAGCTGCAGGTCATCGGGTTATTAAGAGAGAGATTCAGGGTGGACCCGCCTGCTGCCGGGGTCAGGGAAGTAGAAACAAGGTCGAGGGGTCTGGAAAAGTGTCTTTGGATTGTTCTAGATGCTAGGCTAACTAGATACTACGCGAACCAGATGCTCGACTAACCAGATGCTAGGCTAACCAGATGCTAGACTAACTAACCAGATGCTAGGCTAACCAGATGCTAGACTAACTAACCAGATGCTAGGCTAACTAGATACTACGCTAACCAGATGCTCGACTAACCAGATGCTAGGCTAACCAGATGCTAGACTAACTAACCAGATGCTAGACTAACCAGATGCTAGGCTAACTAGATGCTAGACTAACCAGATGCTAGGCTAACTAGATACTACGCTAACCAGATGCTCGACTAACCAGATGCTAGGCTAACCAGATGCTAGACTAACCAGATGCTAGGCTAACTAGATACTACGCTAACCAGATGCTCGACTAACCAGATGCTAGGCTAACCAGATGCTAGACTAACTAACCAGATGCTAGACTAACTAGATACTACGCTAACCAGATGCTAGGCTAACTAGATGCTAGGCTAACCAGATGCTAGGCTAACCGCGTAAACCTTGTTGACTCAGGTCTCAGAGTCTCACCAATACCAACAATTAAGTGTTTCACATTTAGGGGGATTTACTGGCAGATACTGAACATAATATGAAGAACTATATTTTTATTAGTTTACAATCACGACAGAAACTACGACATGTCGTGTTTTCATCGAGAGAGTCGAGGATCTTGAGTCGGCCATCTTGCATAAATAACGACATGTCGTGGTTTTGATGAGATCGACGTTTTAATGTTTATTATGTTTCGTTTATTATCACTGCAGAGAGCATCTGCTCCTCTGTCGGACTGAGACACACACACACACACACACACACTCTTCTTCATCATCATCATCATCATCCTCGTCTCCCAGGCTGCGGTGGACCTGTGTGTGTGTGTGAGTGTCTTTGTGTGTGACACCTCACACTATGTGTGTGTGTGTGTGTGTGAGTGTATTTGTGTATGACACCTCACACTATGTGTGTGTGTGTGTGTGTGTGTGAGTGTATTTGTGTGTGACACCTCACACTATGTGTGTGTGTGAGAGACCTCAAACTGTGTGTGTGTGTGTGACCTCACACTGTGTATGTGTGTATCAACAATACAACGCCTCATTAATGTAAACGTAAGTTGCGATTAGGGCTGCAACTAACGATTATTTTGATAATCGATTAATCGGTTGATTATTTTATCGATTAATCGATTAATCAGATAAAAAACTAAAAAACGTTCATTTTCAACCCTTTATTCAAAACAGGGTCCGTACGGTCATGGAAAACCTGGAAAAGTCATGGAATTTTTAAAGGGCTATTAGCAGGCCTAGAGAGGTAATTGAAAAAAATAAAATCCCAAAATATTTGGAAAAGTAATGCAAATGTGTTTTATTCAAATGTAAATTTACACTTTATATATACGGTATGCTTTGTAATTCTCATTGTTATTTTAAATACTACATCTTCTCACTTTGTCACGTATAGACAGAGTTTTCACAAAATGTTTAATCATGGAAATTTGGTTTAAAGTCATGGAAAGGTCCTGAAGATCCACTGGTCACCATGGTGATGAACCTGTTCACTGGTCACCATGGTGATGAACCGTCACAAACAGACTGACAGCTCTCCTCTCCTGAGCAGTGGTCCCCATGTGGCCCCCTGAACAATATCAGAGACGCGTTCCCATTTATTCTTGTGTTCACCTGGCCCGCTGCCGTTGAGATTGCAGTGAGACGCGGAGAAAATGTGGAGTGGTGCTCTTCGCAATAAAACATCTTTGATGGGACGTGACGCGTCTCGGCCAATCAGCGTTCAGATGTCCACAGCGTTTGGGAAGTTATGTTAGTCCGCTACATCCGCTGCCGTCACGCTGCACGGTGCAGCGATGCTAACAAAGTACCCGTACGTTAAAAACGATGTGATTTAGCATATTTTTAGTATCGATACTTTATTAAAAGAGCGATCAGAGCGCACGCGCTGCTCCGCTCCGTTAAACGGTGTCTGCACGCGCAGCGCTCACAGCGAGTGGGGGCGTGGCTTATCTCCGTTGCCTTTCTCCGTGGAAAAATATTTTCCGCTGGCCGCCACGGAATAAATAACCACGTTTTCCACGTTATACTCTTGTGTTAATGCCACACACGTCGTGACATGTAGCGCCCTGGTGTCTGGGGTCATGACGTCACCCGGAGGTGCACTCAGCTCCGTGAATGTCTCCGACTACGTGAATGACTTCCGCATCCAGCGCCACGTGAGCAGCAGCAGCCAATTAGATTCATCAACAGCGGAGCAGCTCAGCGCTGATTGGCTCTCACAACGCAGCGTTCCGTCTCTCTCTCCGCTCTGGTTTCTCCTGCGCCGCTCTGCGCTCAACTCAACTTTGTTTATACTCCCTGATTTATTGAGCGCCGTAATAATCGCGCGACACAACGAATCGATAATGGAATTCGTTGCCAACTATTTTAATAATCGATTTTTATCGATTCGTTGTTGCAGCCCTAGTTGCGTTAATCAGATTGATTATCGATGGAGTCGATCGGCGTAACGATGACGTCATCAGAGGATTAGCAATTTAAAAAAGTAGTCGGTAAGACGATGGCGCTCCACACGACACACACACACACACACACACACGGTCTCTACATCCCTGGTTCGAGAACACGTCCTGGTCAGCTCTGATATTCAGAAGCGCCTGAACGCCTCGACCTTTCAAACCAACCTCCCCGCCAAACGCTGCTCTCTAATTGGAGCGTTAACGTCAGACCGACACTGAAGACGAGGACAGACGCACACGTCAACACACACGTCAACACACACGTCAACACACACGTCAACACACGTGAACACACACGTGAACACACACGTCAACACACACGTCAACACACACATCAAAACACACGTCAACACACACACGTCAACACACATGTCAACAAACATGTCAATTAATACGTATATAAATATATATTATATTATATATATATAATATATATAATATATATTATTTATATATATATAATATATATAATACGTAATACATAATATATATATAATACATAATATATATATATATAATATAATATATATATTATAATACATAATATACAGTATATATACATAATATAATATATATATATATTATATATTATATATATATTATTTATATATAATACATATTATATAATATATATATAAAATACATAATATAATATATATATATATATAATACATAATATATATTTATATTATATTATATATTATATAATATATCTGTATTAATTGTTACATTACATTACATTACATGTCATTTAGCAGACGCTTTTATCCAAAGCGACTTACAATAAGTGCATTTCAACCTAGAGTACAAACTAAGAACAACAAGAATACAGGAAGTAACATTTCCTCAACATAGTCGAACTACAAAAGTACCATAAGTAAGTGCTATCTAAGTGCCACTGAAGTGCTAATCTGTGTTTTAATCCAGATATAGTCGGAAAAGGTGTGTTTTCAGTCTCCGACGGAAGATGTAGAGACTTTCTGCTGTCCTGATGTCAGTGGGGAGCCCGTTCCACCACTGAGGAGCCAGGACAGCAAACAGTCTGGATTTCGAGTGATTAGCTCGAGGTGCAGTAGTCACAAGTCGATTGGCTGTTGCAGAGCGGAGCGAACGTGCCGGGGTGTACGGTGTGACCATATCCCGGATGTAGACGGGGCCCGATCCGTCTAGAGCACGGTACGCCAGGACCAGTGTTTTGAAGCGGATGCGAGCAGCCACCGGTAACCAGTGGAGAGAGCGGAGGAGCGGAGTGGTGTGGGTGAATTTCGGGAGGCTGAAGACCAGTCGAGCTGCTGCATTCTGGATGAGCTGCAGGGGTCGGATGGCCTTAGCAGGTAGACCAGCCAGGAGGGAGTTGCAGTAGTCGAGGCGTGAAATGACCAGAGCCTGGATCAGAACCTGCGCCGCCTTCTGAGTAAGAAGAGGACGTATTCTCCTGATGTTGTGCAGCATGTACCTACAGGAACGCGTCGTCGCAGCGATGTTGGCCGTCAGGAGAGTTGACTGTCGAGTGTCACCCGAGGTTCCTGGCAGTCCGGGTAGGGGCCAACACAGAGCTGTTGAAGGTGATAGTCAGGTCGTGGGTGGGGGAGCCTTCCCTGGAAGGAATAGTAGCTCAGTCTTGTCAGGGTTGATCTTCAGGTGGTGAGCAGACATCCACTGAGAGATGTCAGTCAGACAGGCAGAGATTCGTGCCGCCACCTGTGTTTCGGACGGTGGAAACGAGAAGATCAGTTGGGTGTCATCAGCATAGCTATGGTAGGAGAAGCCATGCGAACGAATGACAGAGCCGAGAGAATTTGTGTACAGAGAGAAGAGGAGGGGACCCAGGACGGAGCCTTGAGGAACCCCAGTAGTGAGAGGACAAGGATCAGACACAGATCCTCTCCAAGTTACCCGGTAGGTGCGGTCTTTAAGGTAGGAAGAGAAAAGAGCGAGTGCAGTGCCTGAGATCCCCAGGTCCTGAAGAGAAGAGATCAGGATCTGGTGGTTCACGGTGTCAAATGCTGCAGAAAGGTCGAGAAGGATAAGGACAGAGGAGAGAGAGGCTCCTCTAGCAGTGTGAAGCTGCTCAGAGACAGCAAGGAGGGCCGTCTCTGTCGAGTGGCCGGCCTTGAATCCAGACTGGTGAGGGTCAAGAAGGTTGTTACTGTGGAGATAGGAGGACACTTGGCTCAAGATAGCTCGCTCCAGAGTTTTGGAGAGAAAAGGAAGAAGAGAGACCGGTCTGTAGTTGCTGACTTCAGACGGGTCCAGGTGGGTTTCTTCAGGAGAGGGTTGACTCTCGCCTCCTTCAGAGAGTTAGGGAAACAGCCAGTTGAGAGGGAGCTGTTAATAAGATGGGTGAGGAAGGACAGAAGATCAGGAGCAATAGCCTGGAGAATGGGAGACGGGACGGGGTCAAGGGCGCAGGTGGTCGGTCGGGCGGAGGTCACCAAGCTAAGAACTTGATTGGGAGACAAGGGGGTGAAAGAGGAAAGAGAGGGATGAAGAAGTTAGTGTTGGTGAGGTGATAGAAGATGGATTTGTAAAGGAGGAGCGTATGTCGTCTATCTTGTTTGTAAAGTAGTCGACAAAGTGGCTCGGCAAAAGGGTGGAAGGAGGAGGGGAGGGGGGGATCAAGGAGGTTGGAAAAGATAGAGAAGAGTTTTTTGGGGTTAGAGAAGGAAGACTGAATTTTGGTCAGGTAGAATGAGCTTTTGGCTGCAGAGATAGAGGAAGAGAAGGAGGAGAGGAGAGATTGATAGAAGAGCAAGTCTTCCGCTTGATTCGATTTGCGCCATTTTCTTTCCGCCGCAGGGTGGCTCTCTCGGCGCGCACCGAGTCCGACAACCACGGAGCCGGAGAGGATTTCCGAACCGGTCGTGTCTTAAAAGGACAAAGAGAATCAAGAGATGAAGACAGGGAAGAGAGGAGAGTTTCTGCGGCAGAGTTAGGATGCATGAGTGAGAAGCAGTCAGTTGAGGGGAGAGCAGATAGGACAGAGGAGGCCAGAGAGGAGGGGCAGAGGGTGCGAATGTTGCGGCGTACAGGTGCAGAGTCTGTAGATATGGGTGGGTTGTCAGTACCAGAGAGCGAGAGAGAGTAAGAGATGAAGAAGTGGTCAGAGACATGGAGAGGAGTCACAGTGAGGTTAGAGGTAGAGCAGTTTCTTGTGAAAATGTAGTCAAGGTGGTTGCCGGCTTTGTGAGTAGGAGGGGAGGGACTGAGTGAGAGGTTAAAGGAAGACAGTAAGAGTAAGAGATCACATGACTTCTCTGTCTGGATGTTAAAGTCACCCAGAAGGATGAGCGGGGCCGTGTTCATGAAGTTCGATAGGAGGACGTCTAGCTCGTCAAGAAATCTCCCAAAGAACCAGGGGGACGGTAGAGAACAACAATGTGAAGTTGAACCGGATGAGTAACGGTCACCGCATGAAACTCAAAAGTCAGTGGGATAAAGAGTGGAAGCGGGTAGGGACAGAAACACCATGTGGGTGAGATGAGTAAACCTGTACCTCCACCCCGACCAGAGGGTCTGGGTGTGTGGCTAAAGGAGAAGGCAGAGGAGAGAGCAGCCGGGGTAGACGTGTTGTCTGCTGTGATCCAGGTCTCAGTGAGAGCCAGGAAGTCAAGCGACTGCTCCACAGCAAAGCCAGAGATGAAGTCGGCCTTGCGGTTGGCTGACTGACAGTTCCAGAGGCCTCCTGTGACCAGGTGCTGGGTGTGAGTAGAACGGGTAGGAAGGATAACAGAGGAGGGGTTCCGGTACATGAATGAGCGAGTCCTATAGTAACTACGAGTAGAGATACGCACAGGTATGGAAAAGACACACATATTTAAAAAAAAAAAAAAAAAAAGGGGAAATACTCAGCCACCCCCGAAGACTCCAACGGAAGACTCCTATGTCTTTGTCCTCCGAGTCTTGACTCCAACGGAAGACTCCTATGTCTTTGTCCTCCGAGTCTTGACTCCAACGGAAGACTCCTATGTCTTTGTCCTCGAGTCTTGACTCCAACGGAAGACTCCTATGTCTTTGTCCTCGAGTCTTGACTCCAACGGAAGACTCCTATGTCTTTGTCCTCGAGTCTTGACTCCAACGGAAGACTCCTATGTCTTTGTCCTCCAGTCTTGACTCCAACGGAAGACTCCTATGTCTTTGTCCTCCAGTCTTGACTCCAACGGAAGACTCCTATGTCTTTGTCCTCCGAGTCTTGACTCCAACGGAAGACTCCTATGTCTTTGTCCTCCGAGTCTTGACTCCAACGGAAGACTCCTATGTCTTTGTCCTCCGAGTCTTGACTCCAACGGAAGACTCCTATGTCTTTGTCCTCCAGTCTTGACTCAACGGAAGACTCCTATGTCTTTGTCCTCAGAGTCTTGACTCCAACGGAAGACTCCTATGTCTTTGTCCTCCGAGTCTTGACTCCAACGGAAGACTCCTATGTCTTTGTCCTCCGAGTCTTGACTCCAACGGAAGACTCCTATGTCTTTGTCCTCGAGTCTTGACTCCAACGGAAGACTCCTATGTCTTTGTCCTCCGAGTCTTCGTCCGATGAGTCACGCTGACGCTACAGCTGACGCGAAAACCCCACCCGGTTATGAGCCCAAGTTAGTGCCAATTACCTCCAGCCGCGTTGACACCGCCCCTTGGCTTTTGGTATTCAAATGACACTCAATAGAAACCAGGTGACGATCGCTCGTCCAATCAGTGAAGATTCAGGTGTCGGAACACAGGACACACCTCTCTACCAAAACAACTCCTTAAAACAGGACAAACTAACAATCTAGCAGCTTTAAACAACAAATACAACAGTAACTTTAGCAGATAAAACTAGTTTAAAGAAGATACTTAGCTGGATCCAAGTAGTCAGTAGTCTCGCCTCACAGGTAGAAAATGTTACCTTCTTACTTTTAGCTTTAGAGGCAAATAAAAGGGTAACTTATGAACTCTAGTGAACGAGAGAATTCAAAACACATAAATAGGGCAGCATGGTGGCTCAGTGGTTAGCACTGTCGCCTCACAGCAAGAAGGCCCTGGGTTCGAATCCCGGTCGTCCCGGTCGTTCCAGGTCCTTTCTGTGTGGAGTTTGCATGTTCTCCTCGTGCCTGCGTGGGTTTCCTCCGGGTACTCCGGTTTCCCCCACCATCATAAAGACATGCGCCGCAGCCTCACCCCGGTTCGTATGGATGTGAATGAATGTTGGTGGTGGTCGGAGGGGCCGTAGGCGCTGATTGGGAGGAGGCGCTGATTGGGGAGCGCTGATTGGCTGCCATGCTTCCGTCAGTCTGCCCCAGGGCAGCTGTGGCTCCTGATGTAGCTCCACCACCGGGACGACTGTGTGTGTGTGAGTACTGGACTCTGGACTCTGTAAAGCGACTTCGGGTGACTTGAGAAGCGCTATATAAAATAAATGATTATTATTATTATTATTATTAAATAACGATGTTTTTCTCTCTATTCTCTCCATTAATATTATTATCATATATTTGTCAGACTTTTACCGCAGAGAGCTGAACGTCACGGTGACGCCGGTGGGCGGAGCCATCCACAGCCCGCGCTTCCCCAGCTCCTACCCCCGAAACCTCATGTTGTCATGGCGACTGACGTCACCGCCGGGGAGCCGCATACACCTGGAGTTCGACCGGCACTTCGGACTGGAGGAGGATGAGAACGGAGTGTGCAGGTAAAGAGAGAGAGAGAGAGAGGAGAGAGAGAGAGGGGAGAAAGAGAGAGAGGAGGACGAGAACGGAGTGCAGGTAAAAGAGAGAGGAGAGGGAGGGGGGGGGAGAAAGAGAGAGAGAGGAGGACGAGAACGGAGTGTGCAGGTAAAGAGAGAGAGGAGAGAGGGGAGAAGAGAGAGAGAGGAGGCCGAGAACGGAGGTGCAGGTAAAGAGAGAGAGAGAGATAGGGGAGGAAGAGAGAGAGAGAGAGGGGGGGGAAGAGAGAGAGAGGAAGACAAGAACGGAGTGTGCAGGTAAGAGAGAGAGAGAGAGAGGGGGAGAAGAGAGAGAGAGGAGGAAGAGAACGAGTGTGCAGGTAAAGAGAGAGGAGAGAGGGGGAGAAAGAGAGAGAGAGGAGGCCGAACGGAGTGTGCAGGTAAAGAGAGAGAGGAGAGAGAGAGGGGGGGGGAGAAAGAGAGAGAGAGGAGGACGAGAACGGAGTGTGCAGGTAAAGAGAGAGAGAGAGAGGGGGGAGAAAGAGAGGAGGAAGAGAACGGAGTGTGCAGGTAAAGAGAGAGAGGAGAGAGGGGGGGGGGAGAAAGAGAGAGAGAGGAGGCCGAGAACGGAGTGTGCAGGTAAAGAGAGAGAGGAGAGAGGGGGAGAAAGAGAGAGGAGGAAGAGAACGGAGTGTGCAGGTAAAGAGAGAGAGAAGAGGGGGAGAAAGAGAGGAGGAAGAGAACGGAGGTGCAGGTAAAGAGAGAGAGAGAGAGAGGGGGGAGAAAGAGAGAGAGAGGAGGCCGAGAACGGAGTTTGCAGGTAAAGAGAGAGAGGAGAGAGAGAGGGGGGAGAGAGAGAGAGAGAGAGGGGGGGGGGAGAAAGAGAGAGAGAGGAGGAAGAGAACGGAGTGTGCAGGTAAAGAGA
>NC_079407.1:27640507-27648007 GCF_029220125.1 Pseudoliparis swirei
TTTCATTTCGTTTTTTTGGAAAGGCTCAACGCATCACTCTTATAACATGAGGATATTAATAGTGAACTGAAGAAGCACAGTGGACTTGATAGATTTGTGTTTATTTGTAATATTGATTTTGCCATCTGACATCATACGAGTAACTGTATTGTATTTTGAATTTGTATTCCTGAGAAAAGCTGCTCAGCCAGGTGCAGCGGGAAGAGATTATTGATCAGGAAATACGATCCAAGTCAGTAACACACAGACTGATATTATATATATTTGTATATATATATCATATATATATACAGGACTGTCTCAGAAAATTAGAATATTGTGATAAAGTTCTTTATTTTCTGTAATGCAATTTAAAAAACAAAAATGTCATGCATTCTGGATTCATTACAAATCAACTGAAATATTGCAAGCCTTTTATTCTGATTTATTGCTGATTATGGCTTACAGCTTAAGAAAACTCAAATATCCTATCTCTAAATATTAGAATATCATGAAAAAGTATACTAGTAGGGTATTAAACAAATCACTTGAATTGTCTAATTAACTCGAAACACCTGCAAGGGTTTCCTGAGCCTTGACAAACACTCAGCTGTTATAAATCTTTTTTTTAACTTGGTCTGAGGAAATATTAAAATTTTATGAGATAGGATTTTAGAGTTTTCTTAAGCTGTAAGCCATAATCAGCAATATTAAAAGAATAAAAGGCTTGCAATATTTCAGTTGATTTGTAATGAATCCAGAATGCATGACATTTTTGGTTTTTAAATTGCATTACAGAAAATAAAGAACTTTATCACAATATTCTAATTTTCTGAGACAGTCCTGTATATGATATATATAATGTGTATATTTTATATATATCTATAATATTATATAGAATATATACATATATATAATATTAGATTTAATATATATAAAATATATATATATAATATTTAATATTGTATATAGAATATACATATATATTATATTATATAAAATATATATATTTATATTATATAAATATATATATAATTATCATATTATATTATATACAATATATATAATGTATATATTTTATATATATAATATTGTATAATTTTAGATATAATATATACATACATATCATGTAATATATATATTATATATTATATATATATATATAATATTATATATATAATATATATATATTATATATACATATATAATATATATAGATATATTATATATACTGTATATATTTATCATATTATATATAAACAGCACCAATCAAACATTTCAAATAATAATTTGTGAAATTATCTTCTATTATTAATGTGTTCTGATGTTATTATCTAGTTTATTTTAGATGCTCCTGGTATGAATAACTTCTGTTTCTGCCGTGAAGACATACTTTTCTACTAATTCAATAAAAGTAGTGCAGATGAAGACCAAGAGCCTCACACTGAGCCACTGGCATCAACTCGTGAATGACGTGAGACTCAGAGACGAGACGCTGTGATTTATCTGAACGTCCTCCGGCTGTGAGCGAGCCGGTCATCCGGAGTGCGAGTCGATGGGGAGAAGCTCCTCGCCTTCATCGTGCGAGTAAAGAGAGATGAGATGAGAGGTGCTCAGTGTATCCTAAAACGTCCATAAGGAGAGAGGAGAGAGGTGCTCAGAGTATCCTAAACGTCCATAAGGAGAGAGGAGCTCAGTGTATCCTAAACGTCCATAAGGAGAGAGGAGAGAGGTGCTCAGAGTATCCTAAATGTCCATAAGGAGAGAGGAGAGAGGAGCTCAGAGTATCCTAAACGTCCATGAGGAGAGAGGTGCTCAGAGTATCCTAAACGTCCATAAGGAGAGAGGAGAGGAGAGAGGAGCTCAGTGTATCCTAAACGTCCATAAGGAGAGAGGAGAGGAGAGAGGAGAGGAGAGAGGAGCTCAGTGTATCCTAAACGTCCATAAGGAGAGAGGAGAGGAGCTCAGTGTATCCTAAACGTCCATAAGGAGAGAGGAGAGGAGAGAGGAGCTCAGTGTATCCTAAACGTCCATAAGGAGAGAGGAGAGAGGAGCTCAGTGTATCCTAAGCGTCCATAAGGAGAGAGGAGCTCAGTGTATCCTAAACGTCCATAAGGAGAGAGGAGAGAGGAGCTCAGTGTATCCTAAACATCCATAAGGAGAGAGGAGAGAGGAGCTCAGTGTATCCTAAACGTCCATAAGGAGAGAGGAGAGGAGAGGAGCTCAGTGTATCCTAAACGTCCATAAGGAGAGAGGAGAGAGGAGCTCAGTGTATCCTAAACGTCCATAAGGAGAGAGGAGAGGAGCTCAGTGTATCCTAAACATCCATAAGGAGAGAGGAGAGGAGAGGAGCTCAGTGTATCCTAAACGTCCATAAGGAGAGAGGAGAGGAGAGAGGAGCTCAGTGTATCCTAAACGTCCATAAGGAGAGAGGAGAGAAGTGCTCAGAGTATCCTAAACGTCCATAAGGAGAGAGGAGAGGAGAGAGGAGCTCAGTGTATCCTAAACGTCCATAAGGAGAGAGGAGCTCAGAGTATCCTAAACATCCATAAGGAGAGAGGAGAGGAGAGAGGAGCTCAGTGTATCCTAAGCATCCATAAGGAGAGAGGAGAGGAGAGAGGAGAGGAGAGAGGAGCTCAGTGTATCCTAAACGTCCATAAGGAGAGAGGAGAGAGGAGCTCAGTGTATCCTAAACATCCACAAGGAGAGAGGAGAGGAGAGAGGAGCTCAGTGTATCCTAAACGTCCATAAGGAGAGAGGAGCTCAGTGTATCCTAAGCGTCCATAAGGAGAGAGAGGAGAGAGGTGCTCAGTGTATCCTAATCATCCATAAGGAGAGAGGAGAGTAGAGAGGAGCTCAGTGTATCCTTAACGTTCATAAGGAGAGAGGAGAGGAGCTCAGTGTATCCTAAACATCCATAAGGAGAGAGGAGAGGAGAGAGGAGCTCAGTGTATCCTAAACGTCCATAAGGAGAGAGGAGCTCAGTGTATCCTAAACGTCCATAAGGAGAGAGGAAAGGAGATAGGAGCTCAGTGTATCCTTAAACTTCCCCCAGCAGCCTATAGGCCGACAGCGTGTTCCCACACACACCAGTGGAGACGGCGATGTCGCCCGAGATTCCACTTTTAGCCTCTGTAATAAATATTGCTTCATAAATTGAATACATTTCTTTTAAAGAAGCAGCAGGACACGGCGGCAGCCAGCCAGCCAATGAGAGACGCCGCTCTTGATTCAATTGTTTTAGTTCAGTAGAACTAAGATTGAAATTTTTTTTCTAGAAAAACTACTTTAACGCTGTAAAACATCACAAAGATCTTTCTATCGAGTTTCAACGAGTCGGTGCATTTGCGATCGTTGGCAAGCAACAATAAAACTTTTAAGGAGAAAGCATGAGAGGAGTTCTCGTCGTCACGTGACCACAGCCCGTCCAATCAGAGCCGCCGGTCAGCCTCCACCTCCTCGTCTCTTAAAGGGGCCCAGATGAGGCATTCCACCTTAAGAGGAAATGAGTCCACGAATCTGTAAACATGCACTCACACACACACACATACACACACTTGTACACACACACACAGAGCCAAAGTGAGGACACGGTGTCTTTGAGATGTATTGTTGACTGGCGAGTATTTAAGACTCTTCAAGGAGACGGATTTGATTACCGGTGAGATCGTGTGTGTGTGTGTGTGTGTGTACGTGTGTGTGTATGTGTGTGGGTGTGTCTGTACGTGTGTGTGTGGGTGTGTGTGTTGTGACAGACACACGCCTGAACATCTTGGGTAACTTTCACATATATACATATATATACACATATATATATATATATATATATGTATATATATATGTTTGTATACATATATATACTGGAAAATCTATATAAATATAAAAATATATATACAAAAATATATATATATATATACAAATATATCTAAAAATATATATATATATACAAATATATATATCGAAAAATATATATAAATATGTTATATTTAAATTTCAATCCGTCCTTATCGACTTTTACCACCAAGTGAAAAGAATAACATGAAATATAAAGTGCATTATTTAATAATCATGGTTTCTTTTCCTTTCCCCTCTGCTCTCCCACCTGACGGTTGGTGATGGTCTGTAGTACGACTCCCTGCTGCCTGCATCCAACAGCAACTGGGAGGCGGTCACTCTGCCCATGTCGGTAAGTCACATACACACCTTATGAATCAGGGGAGGACTTTACATTGTAGGGGGCTAAGAAATAAATATATATATATATATATTTATTAATGTATATATATGGACATATATATGTATATATAAATATATATATATATAAATATATATGTACATATATATATATATGTATATAAATATATATAAATATAGATGTATATAAATTAGTGCTGTGAAAAATAACGCGTTAACTCAGTTAATTCAATTACAGGTTTAACTAGTTTTGTTTTTTAACGCATTTAACGCATGCGCAGAATGAGCTTCCAATCCGTCTGTTGTTGGTCGTCGGGACGAAAAAAAAAGTCACTTGCAAAATGAGCTTCCAATACACCACTTCAATCTGAACTCTGTCCGCTCTCATGCAGACGGTCTGTTCATCGGTAATGATCCTTCCGCAGGTTCACCTCCGGAAACCTTCTTACGACTTTTACTTCCTGTAGATCAGGGTCTCAACACGTCGATCGCGACCTGCCAGTCGATCGCGGCGTAGTGTCGGTAGATCAATGACATTAAAGAGATTGGCCCGCCCCCTGACATGTTCTCTAGAGCACGTCTTTGTTCTTTTATTAAACTAAACGTCTGTTGTTGATCGTATCTCCACAGCAGCATGTCATTTCTGTCTCTTCGCGTTGCGTTAACACTTATCGATCTCCGTCGCGCGCCACAGAGCTCCGTGCGCGCGCATCGGGACCGAGCAAAACCAAAGTCACTTGTCAATCTGTCCCCGTGTCCGTGTCGGTGAGGTTTCAGCTTTGCAGCGGTGTCCCCGCCGTCCCTTTCATCACGGCCCAGTTCATGAAGAAAACCACACAGTCAGTTTGCCTCAGCAGCTGCTAGAGGAAGACTAGAGGCCTTTAGATTGTATCATGGTGGAGTTAATGGTTGACAAACAAGAG
Organism: Pseudoliparis swirei; assembly: GCF_029220125.1. NCBI lineage: Eukaryota > Metazoa > Chordata > Actinopteri > Perciformes > Liparidae > Pseudoliparis > Pseudoliparis swirei. The sequence continues at coordinate 27,645,604 of NC_079407.1, forward strand.
AAACATGTTCTGTTTAACCCTCCTGTTACCTTTACATTTACTAACATATTTTACCCTCGGGGTCAATTTGACCCCAGCAATTAAAACCTCCAGAAAATTATTAGAATTAATATTGCTTCCCAAGTTTAAGTGTGAGGTACTTTATGTTTGTTTGTTGACTACCTAAATAGCCCTTTAAAGCAACACTATGTAACCTTTTGACCTTAAAATAACAGCTTGAAAAAAATTGTGCCGCTACAATGACTTTTAATATGACGATTTGCGTCTCTGCTATTGCCATCGGGGGTCTGTGGGGAAATAACTCCGCTATGTAAGATTCTGGAGCCGCCCGGTACATCCGGCGGATGTACTCGACCTGCTTTCTGGCAGTGATTACGCAATGTCATCAAGTGCCACTTCACGCTCGCAGCTACAGTATAAGGGGAGCTTTTTATGTAGCTTTTTGGGGTTGTCAACAATATTGTATTCGATCACACGTACTCCACATTTGCAGTCCCCCAAAACAAAAGTAAATGACCGCATAAATATATATGGATATGAATATATATAAATAAATATGTATATAAATATATATATGGATATAAATATATATGGATATAAATATATGTGTATATAAATGTATAAATATATATGGATATAAATATACATATAATACCCATTCAGGAGTACTTGATAGCAGGTTTATGAAATACATTGAAATTAAAGTAAAGGATTTCCAGGTTTGAGTCAAACTTAATCCCACTCCCAGGTTTGCTGTCACAACACAATGTACACAGTACTTCATATATATATATATATATATATATATATATATATATATACTACAGGTTACAGGCGAGTCAATATCAGCCTCCTCTAACATTCACATGTCGTATGAGAGCGTGGAGATTAATCATAATAGCAGCGAATGCTCCGTTTTCCCGTGTTTTGATCACCCTCCACATGACAGTACATTACCGTCACCTGAAGGCATCACGGTGAGGAACCCTCGTCTCCTTGAAAGTCCGTTTTCATTTCACTAAGAGCTCCGTCTGACAGCTTCAGCTGAGCTCTCCTTAACGAGGGTGGGAGGAGTCACAATGACCACGAGTGACACAATCGACCAATGAAAGCTCGGATAACTTCACAAAGAACGCCGACGTGTCCTTTAGCTGCAGAAGAAGAGTTCCCAATGTCATCAGACGGAAATTAAAAAACTCTGCATAGCCGCCTGATTCCCTCCCTCACGACACAGGGACGCTTCAAGGGACAAGTAGTATACACCCACTACCGATCAGAAGATAATTTTTCAAAATAAAAGCCCTGTTTTTTCTAATAAAGGTAACATTAAAGTAATCATAAATACTCTCTCCATTGTTAATGTGTAGATGACTATTCTCTGGTGTTTAATGAAGTCTCTACAGAGTTGTGTAGAGGCCCGTCTCCATGTTCTAGTGGTACATTGTGTTATCACCTTAGAAGACGAGCGGAGGGGTAGAAAACCCGCTAAAGCCTCTCCTCTAGGATACACTGGGCTCCTCTCTCCTCTAGGATACACTGAGCTCCTCTCTCCTCTAGGATACTCTGAGCTCCTCTCTCCTCTAGGATACACTGGGCTCCTCTCTCCTCTAGGATACACTGAGCTCCTCTCCTCTAGGATACACTGAGCTCCTCTCTCCTCTAGGATACACTGAGCTCCTCTCTCCTCTAGGATACACTGAGCTCCTCTCTCCTCTAGGATACACTGGGCTCCTCTCTCCTCTAGGATACACTGAGCTCCTCTCTCCTCTAGGACACACTGAGCTCCTATCTCCTCTAGGATACACTGAGCTCCTATCTCCTCAAGGATACACTGAGCTCCTCTCTCCTCTGGGATACACTGGGCTCCTCTCTCCTCGAGGATACACTGAGCTCCTATCTCCTCTAGGACACACTGAGCTCCTCTCTCCTCTGGGATACACTGGGCTCCTCTCTCCTCTAGGATACACTGAGCTCCTCTCTCCTCTAGGACACACTGAGCTCCTATCTCCTCTAGGATACACTGAGCTCCTATCTCCTCTAGGATACACTGAGCTCCTCTCTCCTCTGGGATACACTGGGCTCCTCTCTCCTCTAGGATACACTGAGCTCCTCTCTCCTCTAGGACACACTGAGCTCCTATCTCCTCTAGGATACACTGAGCTCCTATCTCCTCAAGGATACACTGAGCTCCTCTCTCCTCTGGGATACACTGGGCTCCTCTCTCCTCGAGGATACACTGAGCTCCTATCTCCTCTAGGACACACTGAGCACCTATCTCCTCTAGGATACACTGAGCTCCTCTCTCCTCTAGGATACACTGATCTCCTCTCTCCTCTAGGATACACTGAGCTCCTATCTCCCCAAGGATACACTGAGCTCCTATCTCCTCTAGGATACACTGATC
>NC_079407.1:27653007-27678007 GCF_029220125.1 Pseudoliparis swirei
AACCTGCGCGAGGAGCTGAAGGCCACCGGCGCCGTGTTCTTCCCCCGCTGCCTGCTGGTCAAGAAGTGCGGCGGCAACTGCGGCTGCGGAACCCGGGACTGGACCAACGGCTGCGGCTGCGAGGCGAACAAGAAGACGCTCAAGCTGCACGAGGTGGGTCCATGAGGCGGGGAAAGGTCACGAGGGATTTAAAATGAGGGAACACGGGGAGCACTGGAGGAGATGACCTGTGCCCTCGTCTCGGTGACCACTGAAGAGACTCATTCCTATTCGCTGACAGGCAAGAGGTTCGTAAGTTGTAGATATATTTATTAATGGAGGTTTAGATGGACTCAGGGGTGTTAGTAGGGTTCAAAGAAAGGCGGGGCTAAACATAAGCAGGTAACACTCGTTAACAACTACACATTATATTATATATAAATGTATATATATATAAAATTAATAAATATATTTATATATATACATAATATATATATATAAAATAATTATATTTATATATATATATTTTATATATGTATATATATAAAATATATATATACATAAAATAAATGTATGTAAATATAATGAATAAATATATTTATATATATACATCTATATACATAATATATATATATAATAATTATATATATTTATATATATATTATATATGTATATACATAAAATATATATATTCAGAAAATAAAAAATATTTATATATACATAAAATACATATTTGAGTGAGTGAGTGTGATATTGTGCGTGCAGCAGGCGCTGCATCAACATTGAAGCAGCGTCTCCTCAGCCTCACAATATCTCCCTGTTCCTCTCCTCCATTCGTTTCTCTGTCTCTCTTTCTCTCTCTCTAATCTCTCCATATCTCTCTCGGTGCATTGTTAGCATTCCCTCTCTCTCTCCGGGTTTCCTCTCATCCTTTCCCAATTCCCATATTCAACTCATCCCTTTGCAATGCGGCGTCCTTGTTCTTTAAGCCCGCCATTCATCCCTCTCTCTCTTCCCTCCATCTCTTTGTGTCTTTGTTCTTGTAGAGCTTCATTATTGAAACACGGTTCACAGGGCTCCCTCTCTCTCTCCCTCTCTCTCTCTCTGTCTCAAAGTCAAACAATAGACATTGTGTTGTAATTCTTGTGTGTGTGTGTGTGTGTTCTTTTCACATAAACAATAGTCTAATAGAACTTGTTGTGTGAAACTAAAATATGACACATTTCTGACGCTGTATCCTGTCGGCAGTGAACCAATCAGCAACAAGCTCATGAAGACGAAGAAGATGAATGTGAAAACAATAGAGGAGCTCCAGAGGACCTGTAGATGATGTCTCCAGGCCACCGTAGTCTCAAGCCTGTTGAACTGAAAGTGAATTCATTGGCAACAAGCTCCAGTTATGAAAACCATACAAAACCATATATATATATATATGTATATATATACATATATATATAAAGATATATTTATATGTATACATATATTTATATAAAGATATATTTATATATATACATATATTTATATATATATATATAAAGATAGTTATATATATACATATCTTTCTATAAAAAATATATATATATAAATAAATAAGTATATATTTATATATAAATGTGTTTATATATATACATCTAATTATTTATATAGATCTATATATATATATGAATATATATATATACATATATATAAATATATATTTATATGTATACATATATTTATATTTATATAAAGATATATTTATATATATACATATATATATATATATATATATATATGAATAAATAAATATTTATATATAAATGTGTTTATATACAGGACTGTCTCAGAAAATTAGAATATTGTGATAAAGTTCTTTATTGCACAATGCACAACAAAAAACAAAATGTATCAAATATTTATTCAAATCAAATGAAATATTATTGCAAATTATTATTTTAATATTGCTTTTTATGGCTTAAAACATAAAAAGAAAAATCAAAAAAAAAATATTTATATTCATTCAGACAAGAAAAAAGACAGTTAAAAGCTATATATACATCTATTTATCTATATACATCTATATATATACATCTAAATATATATATAGATATAGATATAGATATATTCCAAATAAGAGTGAATGAATGTTAAAATAATTGAGGAATTCCAGAGTACCTGTAATAGAGGTCGTCCATGAGGTCGGCTGTGATCCATGAATTGTTCCCTCCGGGCCACCGTAGTCTCACATCGCTGCATTCGGAGGATCTTTGATTTCCATCTAATGTATATTATTTACATCAGCTTCTCTTTATTTTAAGTCTGTCGAATTGCATTTACTGTATAAAGTAAAAACCTGGGTGTCCTCTCTCTCTCTCTGCCCCCCCCCCCCCTCTCCTCCCCCCAGGTGCTGAAGTACACGCCGGACGTCAGTCTGTATCGGCGCCATCAGAAGCCGCGTGTGCGTTGGGTCATAAACGAGATCTTCCTCACGCACCACGAGACCTGCGAGTGTGTGTGTCCATCCCAGCCGCCTCGCTGACACACACACACACACACACGCACACACACACACACACATCATGCATCTGGAATTGTTGGACAAGGACTGTCAGACCGTCGCTTGCATTACACACGCATGACTCAGCAAGTAAAACCTTCAGGACAAAACTTTAAACGCACAAATGTTTCCAGACAAACGTGTTTTATATTTAACTTTCTTTTCTATTTTTTTCAAAAAGTTTTAGCCGTTTCAAAAATCTGAAGTTTTTTCTCTGATAACCAAAATTAAAAGATATTTTGGGCAGAATCTTTTTTTTTTTTTCATACCGTAGTCCACTAAATATTTGTATTAGAATTGCATCAAATATGCAAACATTTATATTTCAGGATTTAAAAACCAACGTGATTGTATTCCATCTCGTGTGTGTGGAGTTCCTTTATATCATGAAGAGAGTGTGAAAAATATGAAGCGTGAGACGGAGGGAGGAAGTGTGTGTGTGTGCATGTGTGTGGGTGTGCGTGTGTGTGTGTGTGCATGTGTGTGTGTGCGTGTGCGTGTGTGTGTGTGTGTGTGTGTGCGCCTGCCGGTAACGGCTCAGGAAGACCTTTTGTTTCAGGGGTTGAGGGTTACCGACAGTCTGTGGGAGCTGGCAGCGGAGCGGTGTGTGTGTGTCTGTGTGTGAGTGTGTGTGTGTGTGTGTCTGTGTGTGTGTGTGTCTGTGTGTGTGTCTGTGTGTGTGTGTGTGTGTGTGTGTCTGTGTGTGTCTGTGTGTGTCTGTGTGCGTGTGTGTCTGTGTGTCTGTGTGCGTGTGTCTGTGTGTGTGTCTGTGTGTGTGTGTGTGTCTGTGTGTGTGTGTGTGTGTGTCTGTGTGCGTGTGTGTGTGTGTGTCTGTGTGTGTGTGCGTGTCTGTGTGTGTCTGTGTGTGTGTCTGTGTGTGTGTCCTGTGTCTGGCGGTCTCAGCACATTCCTCAGAGCTACATTCCTCCTTGTCGCCTCTCTTCTTGTCTCCTCTCCTTGTTTTCTCTCTCCTTGTCTCCTCTCTCCTTGTCTCCTCTCTTCTTGTCTCCTCTCTCCTTGTCTCCTCTCTCCTTGTCTCCTCTCTCCTTGTTTTCTCTCCTTTATTAAAGAGTCCTCCTGAGGATCTCATGTTTCCTCCATAATTTATTGTTTGCTTCTCTGTTAATAAAATATCAGCTGCTGCTCATCATGTGAAACGTGCTTCTAGCATTTCTGCCTCCAGGCACCACCTCCATCACATGCTTTATACTATATATAGATATAAATATATCTATATATATATAATAAAGTCTATATCATATGTAGAGCTACTACCAATGCTAATAAGAGTCAGAGCATGCTAATAACTTACAGCGTTTAGTGGCTTTAATGTTAACAACGTTCAGGATGTTAATTTATCGTCTTCATGTAGAATTAAATACAAACCACAGCTGCAGGAATCTGGACTAAAGACAAAGTCAAAGGTCAAACTTTGACCTGAGGCCGACTCCACGGGAAGATTTAAGGGAATGGACCCAACAACAGAGACCAGGTGGTCGTGGTTACGTGTTGTCCCAACACATTAACAACACTTTGAGTTCCCTCATCATTCACAACAACAACAACAACAGAACGATGGTGTTCTATAACACCGCAGCGTTATGGAACATTACCCAGCATGCATCATGCTCTGAGCGTCTTTCTCTTCATCGGTTCTTGTCCTGACGGACGTGTGAGATAAAGAGTTCACTGAGATCAAAGCACGACCGAAACTTATCATCAAAGTCATTTTCTATAGACGCGTCTCAAGGTCGCGTCTCCCTCGTCCGCCCATTCATAAATACATAAATATATAAATACATTAATACATCCGTCTGTCCATCACTCAGACGTTTTTTTTGTTATTCTAAAAGAAATATTCAACAAAGTTGTCCGAGTCCCGGCGGAGACAAGAAACATCCAGCAGGATGAACAGAGAGCAGAATATGGAGAGAGAGAGGGAGAGAGAGAGGGAGAGAGAGAGAGAGAGAGAGAGAGAGAGAGAGAGAGAGAGGGAGAGGGGGGGGGAGAGAGGGAGACTATAATGAAAGGAAGATCAATCAGAAAAGAGAGAGAGAGAAGGTCGTATAAGGAGGGGGGGCGGACCCTCTATCCCGACGAGGCCGCACGCCGTCGTGTCAGCAGCTTCTAATCTATTCCTTGCGGGCAAACACACAAAAACCAACACACAAAGACAAACACACAAAAACCAACACACAAAGACAAACACACAAAAATCAACACACAAAGACAAACACAAAAACAAACACACACACACAGACAAACACACACAAACCAACACACAAAGACAAACACACAAAAACCAACACACACACACAGACACACACACAGACACACACACACAGAGACAGACACACACACACAGACACACACACACACAGAGACAGACACACACACAGGAGGAGCACTGTCGACATGTTCTTCTCTGCTTGATGGCGAACACAAGAAACACAGAACAGGCCCCGCCCACAACGAGGAGGCCCCGCCCACCACGACAGCGTTTCACCTCGACTCAAGTGAGAAGTTTCAGGACGTGACTCCCTTTTGCATCTCTCTCTCTCTCTCTCTCCCATCCTTCCTCATGGTCCCTCACTCCCATCCTTCCTCTCTCTCTCTCCCTCTCCCATCCTTCCTCTTGGTCCCACCCTCCCTCCCTCCCTTCCTCATGGTCCCTCACTCCCATCCTTCCTCTCTCTCTCTCCCTCTCCCATCCTTCCTCATGGTCCCTCACTCCCTCCCTCCCTTCCTCTTGGTCCCTCGCTCCCATCCTTCCTCTCTTTCTCTCTCCCTCTCCCATTACATTACATTACATGTCATTTAGCAGACGCTTTTATCCAAAGCGACTTACAATAAGTGCATTTCAACCTAGAGTACAAACTAAGAACAACAAGAATACAGGAAGTAACATTTCCTCAACATAGTCGAACTACAAAAGTACCATAAGTAAGTGCTATCTAAGTGCCACTGAAGTGCTAATCTGTGTTTTAATCCAGATATAGTCGGAAAAGGTGTGTTTTCAGTCTCCGACGGAAGATGTAGAGACTTTCTGCTGTCCTGATGTCAGTGGGGAGCCCGTTCCACCACTGAGGAGCCAGGACAGCAAACAGTCTGGATTTCGAGTGATTAGCTCGAGGTGCAGTAGTCACAAGTCGATTGGCTGTTGCCGAGCGGAGCGAACGTGCCGGGTGTACGGTGTGACCATATCCCGGATGTAGACGGGCCCGATCCGTCAGAGCACGGTACGCCAGGACCAGTGTTTTGAAGCGGATGCGAGCAGCCACCGGTAACCAGTGGAGAGAGCGGAGGAGCGGAGTGGTGTGGGTGAATTTCGGGAGGCTGAAGACCAGTCGAGCTGCTGCATTCTGGATGAGCTGCAGGGGTCGGATGGCCTTAGCAGGTAGACCAGCCAGGAGGGAGTTGCAGTAGTCAAGGCGTGAAATGACCAGAGCCTGGATCAGAACCTGTGCCGCCTTCTGAGTAAGAAGAGGCCGTATTCTCCTGATGTTGTGCAGCATGTACCTACAGGAACGCGTCGTCGCAGCGATGTTGGCCGTCAGGGAGAGTTGACTGTCGAGTGTCACCCCGAGGTTCCTGGCAGTCCGGGTAGGGGCCAACACAGAGCTGGTGAAGGTGGTAGTCAGGTCGTGGGTGGGGGAGCCTTTCCCTGGAAGGAATAGTAGCTCAGTCTTGTCAGGGTTGATCTTCAGGTGGTGAGCAGACATCCACAGAGATGTCAGTCAGACAGGCGGAGATTCGTGCCGCCGCCTGTGTTTCGGACGGTGGAAACGAGAAGATCAGTTGGGTGTCATCAGCATAGCTATGGTAGGAGAAGCCATGCGAACGAATGACAGAGCCGAGAGAATTTGTGTACAGAGAGAAGAGGAGGGGACCCAGGACGGAGCCTTGAGGAACCCCAGTAGTGAGAGGAAGAGGAGGGGACCCAGGACGGAGCCTTGAGGAACCCCAGTAGTGAGAGGAAGAGGAGGGGACCCAGGACGGAGCCTTGAGGAACCCCATAGTGAGAGGAAGAGGAGGGAACCCAGGACGGAGCCTTGAGGACCCCATAGTGAGAGGAAGAGGAGGGGACCCAGGACGGAGCCTTGAGGACCCCATAGTGAGAGGACAAGGATCAGACACAGATCCTCTCCAAGTTACCCGGTAGGTGCGGTCTTTAAGGTAGGAAGAGAAAAGAGCGAGTGCAGTGCCTGAGATCCCCAGGTCCTGAAGAGAAGAGATCAGGATCTGGTGGTTCACGGTGTCAAATGCTGCAGAAAGGTCGAGAAGGATAAGGACAGAGGAGAGAGAGGCTGCTCTAGCAGTGTGAAGCTGCTCAGAGACAGCAAGGAGGGCCGTCTCTGTCGAGTGGCCGGCCTTGAATCCAGACTGGTGAGGGTCAAGAAGGTTGTTACTGTGGAGATAGGAGGACACTTGGCTCAAGATAGCTCGCTCCAGAGTTTTGGAGAGAAAAGGAAGAAGAGAGACCGGTCTGTAGTTGCTGACTTCAGACGGGTCGAGGTGGTTTCTTCAGGAGAGGGTTGACTCTCGCCTCCTTCAGAGAGTTAGGGAAACAGCCAGTTGAGAGGGAGCTGTTAATAAGATGGGTGAGGAAGGACAGAAGATCAGGAGCAATAGCCTGGAGAATGGGAGACGGGACGGGGTCAAGGGGGCAGGTGGTCGGTCAGCGGAGGTCACCAAGCTAAGAACTTGATTGGGAGACAGGGGGGTGAAAGAGGAAAGAGAGGGGGATGAAGAAGTTAGTGTTGGTGAGGTGATAGAAGATGGATTAGTAAAGGAGGAGCGTATGTCGTCTATCTTGTTTGTAAAGTAGTCGACAAAGTGGCTCGGCAAAAGGGTGGAAGGAGGAGGGGGACAGGGGGGATCAAGGAGGTTGGAAAAGATAGAGAAGAGTTTTTTGGGGTTAGAGAAGGAAGACTGAATTTTGGTCAGGTAGAACGAGCTTTTTGCTGCAGAGATAGAGGAAGAGAAGGAGGAGAGGAGAGATTGATAGAAGAGCAGGTCCTCCGCTTGATTCGATTTGCGCCATTTTCTTTCCGTCGCTCGCAGGGTGGCTCTCTCGGCGCGCACCGAGTCCGACAACCATCCTTCCTCTTGCTCCCTCCTTCCTCTCCTCCTTTCCTTCAGGTGTGGTCTTTAGATATTTATTTTGATGGACGAGGCGACATGAGAAGGTTTTGACCATGCCGCCATTTTTCTGCTTCCGGAGTATAAACAAAGGATCGCGCGGGAAGCGGTAGTGACGAGGAACGTAATGCGGTGGTCTGACCAATCAGAGGCTGAGCTACAGGACGCTCTACGTATCGTCGACTGGGACATGATCCAATCCAGTTCCAGTGACGTCAGCGAGTTTGCGGAAGTAGCAATGAGCCTCATAGCAACGCTAACGGACACCATCGTCCCCACGGTAAAAGTTAGGGTCTTCCCTAACCAAAAGCCGTGGGTTGATAGATCCATCCGTGAAGCTGTGAACGCCCGATTGCTGCCTATAACTCCGGTCTTGTATCCGCAACATGGACGAGTACAAGGCAGCGGTCTATGGACTGAGGAGGCGGTGAAGGACGCCAAAAGGAGGTACCGAGACAGAGTGGAATCACAGATGGAGCAGCGCGACACCAGGCGCCTATGGCAGGGGCTACGGACTATCACAAACTACCAGAGCAGACCCGCGCAATGGTGAGTGCCGACGCATCCCTAGCGGACGACCTGAACTCATTTTATGCACGGTTTGAGGCTAGCAACAACAACGCTAGCTCGCCGTCTAACAACAACACCGTTAGCGTAGCCGAGGTGAGTTCTACCGCTGGGGATGAACACACACTCTCTGTGACCGAGCACAGTGTGAGGAGGGCTCTGTTGAGGGTGAACACCAGGAAAGCTGCAGGTCCAGATGGCATATCTGGGCGAGTACTGAAGACCTGTGCTAACCAGCTAGCTCCAGTGTTCACCACAATATTCAACCTCTCCCTGGCTGAGTCCGTGGTCCCCGCCTGCTTCAAGTGATCCACTATTGTCCCTGTGCCCAAGAATGCTTCTCCAGCATGTATGAATGACTACCGACCGTGGCCCTCACCTCGGTGGTCATGAAATGCTTTGAGAGGCTGATAAAGGACTACATCTGCGCCTTCCTCCTTCCTCCATGGACCCGCTGCAGTTTGCTTATCGCCCAAACAGATCCACGGATGATGCTGTCTCCCAGGTACTGCACACCACACTCTCTCATCTGGACAGCCAGAGGGGGCTATGTGAGACTGCTGTTCATTGATTATAGTTCAGCTTTCAACACCATAGTCCCTCCAGACTGGCCGGCAAGCTGATTGAGCTGGGACTGAACACCCCTGTGTGCTTGGATCCTGGACTTCCTGACCGCCAGGCCACAGGTGGTCAGGGTGGGCAGACACACCTCCAAATCCCTCACCCTGAACACAGGATCCCCCCAGGGTTGCGTCCTCAGCCCCCTACTGTACTCCCTGTACACACATGACTGTGTGGCCAGGTTCAGCTCCAACACCATCATCAAGTTTGGATGACACAGTGGTGGTGGGCCTGATCTCCGACAACGACGAGAAGGCCTACCTGGAGGAAGTTGCTGATCTGTCACTCTGGTGCCAGGACAACAGCCTCATCATGAATGTCACCAAAACTAAGGAGCTGATTGTGGACTTTAGGAGGGTACAACAACAGAGGACGTACTCACCACTGGGGATTAACGGGACTACTGTGGAGAGGGTGAGCGGGTATAAATACCTGGGAGTCCACATCACCGAGGATCTGACATGGTCAACAAACACAGACACTCTGGTGAGAAAGGCAAGGCAGCGCCTCTACCACCTCAGGCAGCTGAGGAAATTTAAAGTTTCCCAGAGGATCCTTCAGTCCTTCTACTCTGGAGCTGTAGAGAGCGTCCTGACAGGAAGCATCACAGCCTGGTTTGGCAACTGCTCCGCTCAGGACAGGAAGGCTCTGCAGAGAGTAGTGCGTTCGGCTGAGCGCACTATTGGAACTACACTCCCACCCTGCAGGACTTGTACACCAGGAGGTGCAGAACCAGAGCCGGCAGGATCATGAAGGATCCTCACCACCCCAACAACAGACTGTTTCAGCTGCTGCGGTCAGGCAGGCGCCTCCGTAGTCACGCTGCAAGAACAGAGAGACTGAGACGGAGTTTCTTTCCTCAGGCCATCAGGACTGTGAACTCCGACCTCACCAGGACCCCCACATAGACCCACACAACTGCCCCTCTTAGGCACACACACACACACACACACTTACTGTAAATATTGTGTTGTTTTTTATTTGTAAATAGTGTGTACTTGTTGCCCTTGCACATTCCTGCTGAGCATTGCCACTTTCATTTCACTGCACACCCTGTGTGTGTATGTGACAAATAAAACATCTTGAATCTTGAATCTTGAATCTTGAAGACGAGTGAAGAAGACGAGTTCCTCCAGGAGATGATCCACCTGAAGAGGAACTGACATAAACGATGTTATGAAAACACATTATAGATGTTTTAAAGAATAAAGACGATATTAAAACCTTTGATGTTTCACTGTTTCATGACTCGGTGTTTAAAAGTTTAGAAGTTTACACAATGTTAGTTCAGGATTGTGAAATTACAGTTATAGCGATGTCATGCTGAGAGAGAGAGAGAGAGAGAGAGAGAGAGAGAGAGAGAGAGAGAGAGAGAGAGAGAGAAACTAATAACAGAAGCCCGGAGGCACCGGAGTCACTTTAATATGATGGAAGTGATTCTCTGCTGCGTGTGTGTGTGTGTGTGTGTGTGTGTGTGTGTGTGTGTGTGTGTGTGTGTGTGTGTGTGTGTGTAAAATAAAAGACTTTGTTCTGGAACCTAATGGCACCGCGTTATTCTTACAGGGGATTCAATTACCTGAATCACCTGGTGCACAGAGAGCTTATACACACACACACACACACACACACTCGTACTTCATAAACCAGGAACAATAAACTGAAACATCAGCAAGAAAAGAGGAAAAATAAAGATTTGATTCTGATGTAAATGAGATGAAGAGATTCACCTCCGAGGACACGCAACTCTGAGGGGAAGAGAGGCCGTCTCCACACACACACACACACACACACACACACACACACACACACACACACACACACATATATATATACATATATATACATACATGTATATATATATATATATATACATATATGTATATATATATAGTTGTAAGGCCGGCAATAACAAATATCGGAGTCAGATATAAAGGAGAAGAGTCTGTTAAAGAGGGGAGGAGTCAAGTGAAGAGGGGAGGAGTCATATTAAGAGGAGTCAGTGGAAGAGGGAGGAGTCAAGTGAAGAGGGGAGGAGTCATATTAAGAGGAGTCAGTGGAAGAGGGGAGGGGTCAAGTGAAGAGGGGAGGAGTCATATTAAGAGGAGTCAGTGGAAGAGGGGAGGAGTTAGGGGATGAGGGGAGGAGTCAGTGGGGGTCACCTGGAGTCACCTGGGGAATCTTCTTCTTTCCGCTCCCTGAGAATAAAATGATTTAGATGAATTAAACTTTGACCCTTAAAGACTTGAACAATGTTTTCATCATCAAGGATTATTTATTATTTATCTTTCTTTCCCTCTCTGAGTTCCTGGAGGCGTCGAAGCAGCCGAGCGACTCGACAACGCTGATGCAACGCTGACGAGAAGAGAGGAAACACACACACACACACACACACACACACTCGCACACACACACACACCCACACACACACACACCCACACACTTACACTCACAAATTGTTTGGCGGCCCCAGATATGTTAGTCATTCAGGATCATAGTGATGTTTAATACTAATATATATATATACATATAAATATATATAATCATATATATATACTTATATATATATAAATGTATATACACATATATATATTGTATAAAATATATATAAATGTATATATACACATATATATATTATATACATATATATACATATGTATATATATATAAATATATGTATATAATATATATATATGTGTATATATATATTATATTATATATACATTTATACATATATATATGGATACATATATATGCATATATTATATAATATATATATACATATATATATGTATATATATATAATATATACATATATATATTATATATATATGTATACATATATATTAGTGCTGTGAAAAATAACGCGTTAACTCAGTTAATCCAATTACAGGTTTAACTAATTTTTTTTTTTTTAACGCATTTAACGCATGCGCAGAATGAGCTTCCAATACACCACTTCAATCTGAACTCTGTCCGCTCTCATACAGACGGTCTGTTCATCGGTAATGATCCTTCCGCAGGTTCACCTACGGAAACCTTGTTACGACTTCTACTTCCTGTAGATCAGGGTCTCAACACGTCGATCGCGACCTGCCAGTCGATCGCGGCATAGTGTCGGTAGATCGCATGACATTAAAGAGATTGGCCCGCCCCCTGACATGTTCTCTATAGCACGTCTTTGTTCTTTTATTAAACTAAACGTCTGTTGTTGATCGTATCTCCACAGCAGCATGTCATTTCTGTCTCTTCGCGTTGCGTTAACACTTATCGATCTCTCCGTCTCGCGCGCCACAGAGCTCCGTGCGCGCGCATCGGGACCGAGCAAAAAAAAAGTCACTGGTCAATCTGTCCACCTTTAGATTGTATCATGGTTGTATAATGGTTGTATAATGGTTGACAAACAAGAGAAACATGTTCTGTTTAAGCCTCCTGTTACCTTTACATTTACGAACATAATTTACCCTCGGGGTCAATTTGACCCCAGCAATTAAAACCTCCAGAAAATTATTAGAATTAATATTGCTTCCCAAGTTTAAGTGTGAGGTACTTTATGTTTGTTTGTTGACTACCTAAATAGCCCTTTAAATAAATAAAAAAGTTGATATTTCTGATATGTTTGACACAGTGAAAAACAGCTTGGGGTCAAATTGACCCAAAAGAACACCGACATTAAACATTGAATGGGGTCAAATGGACCCGAAAGGTAACAGGAGGGTTAAACATTCTGTTTAGGATGAAGATGTATTAATGTTCCATATGGAAGAAAACTGCTAAATAACTGCTGAGTTGCAGCACCATTGTATAGAAGAATGTATAAATGTATATATCCGTCTTTTGTCATAAATCTCTATGTTCTCACAAAATATACCGAGAATATCGGTAATATGTGATTAATCATGATTAATCCACAAAAACCTGTGATTAATCCGATTAAAAATGTTAATCGTTTCACAGCCCTAATATATATATACATATATATATATACATATGTGTAGTGGTATACAAATTCACGAGGGCCCTTTAAGGAAAGGGGCGTAGCCCTCGTGACGAGGGGGGTTAAAGGGCACCAGGAAGTGGAGAACATGGCAGGTGTTGGAAAGGAAAATAAACAACCACGAGCAAGCAGAATCACTCGACTCTTCGTTATTTTCCACGCACCTACATTGGTGACCCTGATATCTCATGGACGTTTCCGGAGAGAAGATGACGACACATGCAGTTTCGCTGAAACTACCGAAGTTTTGGGAGATGCAAGCATCGGTGTGGTTTGCGCAAACTGAAGCTCAGTTTGCCTTAAAGGACATGACAGCGGACGCCACCAAGTACGACTATGTCGTGGCGGCCCTCGGCAGTTCTACAGCGGGCCGAGTGGCGAGCATCCTGGAAGGTCCACCGGAGAGGGGCAAGTACGCCCGGTTGAAAGACCGGCTGCTGAAGACCTTCGGGCTGTCTGACTGAGCGGGCTCAGCTTGCTCTCGCTGAGCGGCCTCGGCGACAGCAAGCCGTCAGAGCTCATGGACACAATGTTAGCTCTGCTGGGACGGCACAGACCCGACTTTCTGTTTCAAGAACTCTTTCTGCAGCAGCTACCCCTGCCAGTGCGAGCCGCGTTGGCCAACACCGCGATCACCGACTGTCGGGAGTTAGCCGAGGAGGCCGATAAGTTTTTTCTGGCTGGCCAACAGAGCTAAATTCCCGGACCTCACGCAGCCCACCTTCTCGTCCACCACGGTCAGACACGGGGTGGAGCATCACCTCTCTACCACTGGCCCGCCGGTACATGCCCGGGTCCGCGCCTGACCCGGCGAAGCTCACCATCGCCAAGGCCGAGTTCGAGAACATGGAGCGCCTGGGCATTATTCGCCGCTCCAACGGTCCGTGGGCTTCACCCCTGCATATCGCACCGAAACCTGGAGGCGGGTGGCGCCCATGTGGAGATTACCGCCGGCTCAATGACGCAACGGTTCCGGATCGGTATCCGGTTCCACATATTCAAGACTTTTCTGCCCACTTGTCGGATAGCGTGGTGTTTTCGAAAGTAGACCTTGTGCGAAGTTACCACCAGGTGCCTGTTCAGCCAGCGGACGCCCCCAAGACGGCAGTGATCACCCCTTTCGACCTGTTCCAGTTCCTGAGGATGCCTTTCGGACTCAAGAATGCAGCGCAGACATTCCAGCGCCTGATGGACACGGTGCTGAGGGACCTGCCTTTTCTGTTTGTCTACTTGGACGACATACTGGTTGCCAGTACATCAAGGGCCGAGCACATGTCTCACCTTCGGATACTGTTTGATCGCCTCAGCCAGCATGGGTTGATCATCAACCCGGCTAAATGCCAGTTTGGATTATCCACCATTGACTTTCTGGGGTATCGCATCACAAAGGACGGGGCGATTCCCCTCCCATCAAAGGTGGAGGCAGTCAGTAATTTTGCGCGTCCACTCACAGTGAGGGCCCTGCAGGAGTTTTTAGGCATGGTCAATTTCTACCACCGCTTTATTCCCCGAGCAGCCCAGTTGATGCGGCCCCTGGACGAGGCCCTGAAGGACAAGGCCAGCAAAAAGATGGTGGACTGGACCGAAGAACGAAAACGGGCGTTCGTGGACGCTAAGATGGCTCTGGCAGAGGCAACAATGTTGGCACACCCGTCCCCTGAAGTTCCGATTGCCATCACCACAGACGCTTCGGACTACGCGGTGGGCGCCGTGCACGAGCAGTGGGTGAAGGGGGCGTGGCAACCGCTCGCTTTCTTCAGCCGGCAGTTGCGCCCAAATGAGCGGAAGTACAGTACGTTCGACCGAGAACTCCTCGGCCTGTTTCTGGCCATTCCCGGTTCTTGCTGGAGGCTCGGCAGTTCACCGCGTATGTGGACCACAAGCCGCTGACGTTTGCCATGAGGAAGAGCGCCGAACCGTGGTCTGCGCGGCAGCAGCGCCAGCTTGCCTACATATCGGAGTTCACGACGGATCTGCAGCATGTCGCAGGCAAGGAGAACCTGGTCGCAGACTGCCTCTCCAGGGCCGTCACCGGGGCTGTCCAGTTGGGTTTGGACTACAGCAAGATGGCCGAGGAGCAGATTGCAGACCCAGGCGTTCTCGGATTGAGGACGGCAGAGACGGGGCTGCGGCTGGAGGACGTTCCGTTTGGCGAGACCGGCACAACGCTTCTGTGCGACGTCTCCACAGGCCAGCCACGACCGGTGGTTCCCGACAGGTGTTCCAGACGGTGCATGGGCTGTCACACCCTGGCACGAAGGCATCACAGAAGTTGGTGGCAGCAAAGTTCGTCTGGCACGGGCTGAAGAAGGATGTACGAGAGTGGGCCAGGACCTGTGTGGTGTGCCAGCGCGCCAAGGTCCACCGGCACATAAAGGCCCCTTTAGCACAGTTCTCGGTGCCGGAAAGGAGGTTTGACCACGTGAATGTGGACTTGGTGGGCCCTTTGCCCCCATCCCGGGGTTTCACGTATCTCCTCACAATGGTGGACCGAACCACTCGCTGGCCAGAAGCGGTGCCGTTGGCATCGACAACAACGGAGGAAGTGGCTCGGGCTTTCATTTCAACCTGGGTTTGCAGCTGATGTATCCTCAGACCGAGGCCCGCAGTTCACATCGGAGCTGTGGAATGCGGTGGCAGGAAACCTCGGAGTGAAGCTCCATCGGACGACGGACGACCACCCACAGGCTCATGGTTTGTGCGAGCGCTTCCATCGCTCTTTGAAAGCTGCTCTCCGGGCCAGCCTCAAAGACGGTGTTGGGTGGACAGGCTTCCGTGGGTCATGTTGGGGCTTAGGTCGGCCCCCAAAGAGGATCTACAGGCCTCGTATGCCGAGCTGGTTTATGGACAGCCACTGCGGGTCCCGGGGGAGTTTATCCCCAAAGTCACAGACCCAGGAGAGAGAAGCATTGTGGGAAAAGGCCAGGCTGTTCAAACCGGTGCCCACATCGCAGCACGGCCTGCCGCAGTCACACGTCCCGTCCAGCCTCAAGTCAGCAGAGTATGTGTTTGTGCGTCAGGACTGCCACCGGGGAACCTTTCAACCCCCCTATATCGGGCCGTTTCACGTTCTGGAGACCGGAGACAAGGCCTGCAAGATCGACATGGGCGGCCGCCTGGAATACGTGTCGGTAGACCGCCTTAAACCTGCACATTTGGACCTGGACCAGCCGGTAAGGGTGGCTCTACCCCCACAACGGGGGCGACCTCGTGCCCTGGTACCTGCCCACAGCAAGACCCAAGGGGAAGCCTCAACGGAGGGCCTGCCCCCGGCCCCAGAGACACGGAGTCGTGCGGGTCGATTGATCCGGGCCCCGAGACATTGAGCGGGTTGTAGGGGCTAGGTGAATTCTGGGGGGAGGCATGTAGTGGTATACGAATTCACGAGGGCCCTTTAAGGAAAGGGGCGTAGCCCTGGTGACGAGGGGGGTTAAAGGGCACCAGGAAGTGGAGAACATGGCAGGTGTTGGAAAGGAAAATAAACAACCACGAGCAAGCAGAATCACTCGACTCTTCGTTATTTTCCACGCACCTACATATGTATATATATGTAGATATATATTATATAAAATATATATATATACACATATATATTATATATATATGTAGATATATATTATATACATATATATATATTATATATACATATTTGTATATATATATGTAGATATATATTATATAATATATATATATACATATACATATATGTATATGTATGTGTGGAGCTCATACGGGTCGATCACGTGACCCTCGTGGAGTTAATAAGTTTTATTGCAGTTCTTCTCCAGCTGACTGCGGGGCCGTCTCCTCTCGGCGGTCGTTCCTCTCGACCTTCAGAGTTCAGCTGGAGGTCAGAGGAAGACGAGGAAGACGAGGAGCGGCGACATTAAAAGTCTTGTCTTTAATTATCAATCCAACGACTTGTTCTGCTTCTCTTTAGCGGTTTAATGTTCTCTCCGTTCCTCTGGAGAGGAAACATGACGTCCTGCTGCAGCGCCGGCACTCAGGAACCTCAGGGTTCTTTAAGGTTCTTTAAGGCTTCTTTAAAGGTTTTGTGGTTCCACGAAGAACCATTATTTAGTTTGAGACAGCTTTATAGGTTCTTTGAAGAAGTCTTTAAGGAAATGGTGCTTTAAAGAACCATATTTTTAAGATTGTTTGAGGGACCATAAATGGTGCCTTAAAGAACCATATTTTTAAGGTTCTTTGAGGAACCATAAATGGTGCTTAAAGAACCATATTTTAAGGTTCTTTGAGACACCTTTATAGGTTCTTAAGAACTCTTTAAGGACATTCAGTTTATTTTCAATTCAGTTTATTTGTATAGCCCAATTTCACAAATTACAAATTTGTCTCGGAGTGCTTTACAATCTGTACACATAGACATCCCTGCCCCAAAACCTCACATCGGACCAGGAAAAACTCCCAAATAACCCTTCAGGGGGAAAAAAAGGGAAGAAACCTGGAGGAGAGAACAGAGGAGGATCCCTCTCCTAGGATGGACAGATGCAATAGATGTAATGTGTACAGAAGGACAGATTTAGAGTTAAAATACATTCAATGAATATGACAGTGTATGAATAGTTCATAGTAGGCATATTCCACGATGGAGACCTCCACGATCCATCAGGCAGATGGCGGTGGGGAGGAGGAGTGGGCGGAGTCTCAACAGGACAGTGGCGTAGTCATGAGCAGGAATTCCACGACCCAGACGATCCATCAGTCAGATAGGATCTATGCCGTCTCATAGGGTCCGATGACCCCATGAGACGTAAAGTCAAAAGGACTTCCGGGGAGAAAGCAGAGTTAGTAACGTGTGATTGAGAGATGAAAATTCATCCTTAAGGAGAGAAAAAGAGGAGATAGGTACTCAGTGCATCCTAAAACGTCCCCCGGCAGCTATAAGCCTATAGCAGCATATCAAGGGGCTGGACCAGGTGAACCTGATTCAGCCCTAACTATAAGCTCTGTCAAAGAGGAAGGTCTTAAGTCTACTCTTAAACGAGGTGACTGTGTCTGCCTCCCGGACTGAAATTGGAAGCTGGTTCCATAAAAGAGGAGCTTGATAACTAAAGGCTCTGGCTCCCATTCTACTTTTAAGACTCTAGGAACTACAAGTAGTCCGCATTTAGTGAGCGTAGCTCTCTAGTGGGGCAATATGGTACGACAAGCTCCTTAAGATATGATGGAGCATCACCAATCAAGGCTTTGTAGGTTAAGAGAATAATTTTAAAAGTGATTCTTGATTTTACTGGGAGCCAGTGCAGAGCAGCTAGTGCAGGAGTGATGTGATCTCTTTTCTTAGTTTTAGTGAGAACACGAGCTGCAGCATTCTGGATCAACTGGAGGACCTAAGAGATTTATTAGAGCAGCCTGATAATAAGGAGTTGCAGTAATCCAGTCTCAAGTAACGAACGTGAACCAATTTTTCTGCATCTTTTGAGACAAGATGTGCCTGATTTTGAAATATTACGTAGATGAAAGAATGCAGTCCTTGAGATTTGCTTTACGTGGGAGTTAAAGGACAAGTCGATCAAAGATAACGCCAAGATTCTTTACAGTGGTGTTGGATGCCAGGGCAATGCCGTCTACAGAATCCACATCACCAGATAATTGATCTCTGAGGTGCTCAGGGCCGATTAAAATTACTTCGGTTTTGTCTGAGTTTAACATCAAGAAGTTGCAGGTCATCCATGTTTTTATGTCTTTAAGACATGCTTGAATTTTACAGAGTTGGTTGCTCTCCTCTGGTTTTATCGATAAATATAGTTGAGTGTCATCTGCATAACAATGAAAGTTTATGGAGTGTTTCCTGATAATATTGCCCAAAGGAAGCATGTATAAGGTAAATAAAATTGGTCCAAGCACAGAACCTTGTGGAACTCCGTGATTAACGTTGGTGGTTATCGAGGCGCCATCGTTTACAAATACAAACTGAGATCGATCTGATAAATAGGATTTAAACCAAATTAGTGCCGTGCCTGAAATGCCAATCGACTGCTCCAGTCTCTGTTACAGGATGTCATGGTCAATGGTGTCGAATGCAGCACTAAGGTCTAACAAGACCAGGACAGAGAGGAGTCCTTTATCTGCTAACATTAAGAGGTCATTTGTAATTTTCACCAGTGCCGTCTCGGTGCTGTGGTGTTTTCTAAATCCTGATTGAAATTTCTCAAATAAACTATTATGATGTAGAAAGTCGCACAACTGATTTGCGACCACTTTCTCAAGGATCTTGGAGAGGAAGGGGAGGTTAGAGATCGGTCTGTAGTTAGCCAATACCTCTGGATTCAGAGTGGGCTTCTTCAGGAGAGGTTTAATAACAGCCACCTTGAAGGAGTGTGGTACGTGGCCTGTTAGCAGAGACACATTGATAATATCTAATAGAGAGCCGCCAATTAAAGGCAAAACGTCTTTAAGCAGCCTCGCCGGGATGGGGTCCAAGAGACAGGTAGACGTGTTCAAGTAGAAACCGTTGAAAATAATTGGTCACGGTTGATAGGAGAAAATCCTCCAAATATACACCAGGGCATACAGCGGTTTCCAAGGCCATTCCACTTGAGAACAGATTGGCACTGGTTATGGGCAAGAGATTATTAATCTTGTCCCTAATAGTTAAAATCTTTTCATTAAAGAAGTTCATAAAGTCATTACCACTAAGGTTTATAGGAATGCTCGGCTCCACAGAGCTGTGACTCTCTGTCAGCCTGGCTACAGTGCTGAAGAGAAACCTGGGGTTGTTTTATTTTTCTATTATTGATGAGTAATAGGCTGCTCTGGCATTACGGAGGGCCTTCTTATATGTTTTAAGACTATCTCGCCAAACTAAGCGGGATTCTTCGAGATTAGTTGAACGCCATATGCTCAAGCTTTCGTGACGCTTGCTTCAGTTTGCGGGTCTGAGGGTTATACCAGGAGCAAACCTCCTCTTCCTCACTGTCTTCTTCTTCAGAGGGCTATCGAGTCCAGTGTCATTCTCAGAGAGCCTATGGCACTGTCAACAAGATGATCAATCTGGGACGGACTAAAGTTAGACCAGGAGTCCTCTGTTATATTGAGACGTGGTATCGAATCAAATACAGAAGGAATCGCTTCTTTAAATTTAGCTACAGCACTATCAGTTAGACATCTAGTGTAGAAACTTTTGACTAACGGAGTACACCCGTAGTATAAATTCAAAAGTTATGAGGTTGTGGTCTGACAGAAGAGGATTCTGTGGGAAGACGTTCAAATGCTCAATGTCAACGCCATAAGTAAGAACAAGATCAAGCGTGTGGCCAAAGCTGTGAGTGGGTTTCTGTACTCTCTGACAGAAGCCAATCGAGTCCAACAAGGAGATGAATGCAGCACTAAGGCAATCATTATCAACATCCACATGGATATTAAAATCTCCAACAATAATAACTTTATCGGTTTTAAGAACCAAACTTGATATAAATTCTGAGAATTCAGATATAAACTCTGAATATGGACCTGGTGGCGGTACAGAATCACAAATCGAATTGGCTGTAGTGTTTTCCAGGTTGGATGTGAAAGACTAAGAACAAGGCTTTCAAATGAGGTGTAGTGTAATTTTGGTTGAGGATTAATTAATAGGCTCGATTCAAAGATGGTTGCTACTCCACCTCCTCGACCGGTGCCTCGAGGAATGTGAGTATTAATATGACTTGGAGGAGTCGATTCATTCAGGCAGACATATTCTTCATGGCTCAGCCAGGTTTCAGTTAGGCAACATAAATCAATGTGATTATCTGATATTAAATCATTCAGTAACACAGCTTTAGATGACAGAGATCGAATATTTAGGAGACCACATTTAATAGACCTATTTTGTTGCACTGCTGAAATAATGGTGTTAACTTGTATAAGGTTATTGTGTACGACTCCTCTTCTGCTTACTTTTGATTTATTTAATTGAAGTGGCCGGGACAGACACAGTCTCTACTCTAAAGTCAAGGGTGGGTAACTGCTCGAATGGAAGAGCAGAGAAGGGTGTTAAACTACAACTCTGCTCCCGGTTCCTGATCTGAACCCTGGGTTGTCATAGATTAAGTCCGTGATCAACTTGGTCATATTCGCAGAAATGAGACGCGCCCGTCCAACGTGGGATGAATGCCGCCTCCTCATCAGATCAGGTTTTCCCAGAAAGTCTTCCAGTTGTCTACGTAGCCCACATTATTCGCTGGGCACCACCGACAGCCAGCGGTTGAAAGACCATTCGCCATACAATCGTCTGTCTGCAAATTTGGGAGAGGGCCAGAGAAAATTACGGTGTCCGACAACGTCTTGGCATAAGCACACACCGATTCCACATTAATTTTAGTGAGTTCGAGGGGGGCTCGGGCGTCATTACCACCGGCGTGTATTACAATCTGACTGTATCTCCGCTTATCCTTAGCCAGCAGCTTCAAACAAGACTCCACGTCGCCCGCTCTGGCCCCCGGGAGGCACACGACTCTGGTTCCTTAAATAACCCTGGTTTGAAAGGTTCTCTGTGTAACCAGATATGGTTCTTCTGTGGCATCACTGAAGAACCATTGTAGGTTCTAGATGCTCCTTCGTGGTTCTGTGTGAGATGTAACATCCTCCCACCTGTGAGTCAATAAACTAGTGAGAACCCCTTTTTATTTTATATTTTACTTTGTATACTCTTATATCTTTCATCCCTGTTTTTTTTATATTTTATTTTTTATTCTTGTGTGTTTAGTTTATTGGTGCTGCTACTGTGACGACAAATTTCCCCTTGGGGATTAATAAAGTATATATCTATCTGGTGGTGACGGTGGGTATTACACGTGTTCCTGACGCTGCAGTGATGGAGAGACGATTGTTCTCCTCGTGTCTCCTCAGGTTTTCTGCTCGCCGGCCGGCGTCGGTTCACACCTGGTTTCAGTCGGCGGGCATTCGCGGCGTGATTGTTCCACCGACACCTCGCCGACCGCGAGCCGCCGAGGTCACGATGAGTCAGCAAAAAGACAAATGGATTCAGGTGAGAGAGACGGGAAGAAATGTGATGAAAATGAGGTTTCTTCTACGGTGTAAATCCCCCCCCACACACACACACACACACACACACACACACACACACACACACAGACACACACACACACACACACACACACAGACACACACACACACACACACACACACACACACACAGACACACACACACACAGACACAGACACACACACACACACACATACACACACACACAGACACACACACACACACACACAGACACACACAGACACACACACAGACACACACAGACACACACACAGACACACACACACACACACACAGACACATAGACACACACACAGACACACACACAGACACACACAGACACACAGACACACACACAGACACACACACAGACACACAGACACACACAGACACACACACACAGACACACACAGACACACACACACAGACACACAGACACACACACACATACACACACACACACACACACACACACAGATCAACTTCAAACAACCATCTTCTCACAAAGCCTCATGACAAATCCTCAAAATGATTGAGTTGTCTTTTCTTTTTTTCTTTTTCTTTTTACAAGAGCCGCTGAGAACTGACCCAGGATCTGTATTCGACACCTTAAAGCTTCTGGTCCTTCGGAGGCCCCTTATAACAAAAGCTCAGCGGTGAGACTTCCCACTGCCAGTGAAGGCAACACTCAGCGTCACTGCAGGGAGTCATTAACCCCAAACGGCTGCAATTGCATCAGCTGTAAATCTGAATGAATGATTCACTGGCTTGTTGCTGTCTAATTATGTGCATCATCCTAATGTGTGTGTGTGTGTGTGTGTGTCTGTGTGTGTGAGGGGCCACGCTCATAAATTCAAACGGCCGTAACCGCGGTGATTTGCAACTTCAGAGAAACCATAAACATCAGCAGTGAGCGGCCGGCTGCCCTCAGAGGCCCAATGAGGTGTGTGTGTGTGTGTGTGTGTGTGTGCAGGTAGCTGGTTGATTGAGTGCATGAGGTTGCTCAAGGACATCATCCCCCTTTTTTCTGCCGGAGACGAGAGCCGGGTGTTTGCTGATTGACCTAGAGGGGTCGTTAATCTCAGCCACTCCATTGGCTGTGACGGCAGAGGAGGCGGGGCCTAGTGCAGCCGGGCGGTTAGCCGCTGTCAGCTTTCTAATCTGGAACATTCTTCAATATTAAGTGTAGAGAGCAGAGGACCAATGAGGACCACTATGGACCACTGAGGACCACTATGGACCACTGAGGACCACTGAGGACCACTATGGACCACTATGGACCACTGAGGACCACTGAGGACCACTATGGACCACTGAGGACCACTATGGACCACTGAGGACCACTATGGACCACTATGGACCACTGAGGACCACTGAGGACAACTGAGGACCACTATGGACCACTGAGGACCACTGAGGACCACTATGGACCACTGAGGACCAATGAGGACCACTATGGACCACTATGGACCAATGGAGACCACCGAGGACCACTATGGACCACTATGGACCAATGAGGACCAATATGGACCACTATGGACCACTATGGACCACTGAGGACCACTATGGACCACTGAGGACCACTATGGACCACTGAGGACCACTATGGACCACTGAGGACCAATGGGAACCACTATGGACCACTGAGGACCACTATGGACCACTGAGGACCACTGAGGACCACTATGGACCACTATGGACCACTGAGGACCACTATGGACCACTGAGGACCACTATGGACCACTGAGGACCACTATAGACCACTATGGACCACTGAGGACCACTGAGGACACTATGGACCACTATGGACCACTGAGGACCACTGAGGACCACTATGGACCACTGAGGACCACTGAGGACCACTATGGACCAATGGGAACCACTAAGGACCACTATAGACCACTATGGACCACTGAGGACCACTATGGACCACTATGGACCACTGAGGACCACTATGGATCACTGAGGACCACTGAGGACCACTATGGACCACTGAGGACCACTATGGACCACTATGGACCACTATGGATCACTGAGGACCACTATGGACCACTGAGGACCACTATGGACCACTATGGACCACTGAGGACCACTGAGGACCACTATGGACCACTGAAGACCACTATGGACCACTAAGGACCACTATGGACCACTATGGACCACTGAGGACCACTGAGGACCACTATGGACCACTGAGGACCACTGAGGACCACTGAGGACCACTATGGACCACCATGGATCACTGAGGACCACTATGGACCACTATGGATCACTGAGGACCACTATGGACCACTATGGACCACTGAGGACCACTGAGGACCACTATGGACCACTGAGGACCACTATGGACCACCGAGGACCACTATGGACCACCGAGGACCACTATGGATCACTGAGGACCACTATGGACCACTGAGGACCACTATGGACCACTGAGGACCACTATGGACCACTATGGACCACTGAGGACCACTGAGGACCACTATGGACCACTGAGGACCACTATGGACCAATGGGGACCACTATGGACCACTGAGGACCACTATGGACCACTATGGACCACTATGGACCACTGAGGACCACTATGGACCACTATGGACCAATGGGGACCACTATGGACCACTATGGACCAATGGGGACCACTATGGACCACTATGGACCAATGGGGACCACTATGGACCACTGAGGACCACTATGGACCACTATGGATCACTGAGGACCACTGAGGACCACTATGGACCACTGAGGACCACTATGGACCACTGAGGACCACTATGGACCACTGAGTACCACTGAGGACCACTATGGACCACTATGGACCACTGAGGACCACTATGGACCACTGAGGACCACTGAGGACCACTATGGACCACTGAGGACCACTATGGACCACTGAGGACCACTGAGGACCACTATGGATCACTGAGGACCACTATGGACCACTGAGGACCACTGAGGACCACTATGGACCACTGAGGACCACTATGGACAACTGAGGATCACTGAGGACCACTATGGACCACTGAGGACCACTATGGACCACTGAGGACCACTGAGGACCACTATGGACCACTGAGGACCACTGAGGACCACTGAGGACCACTGAGGACCACTATGGACCACTGAGGACCACTGAGGACCACTATGGACCAAT
>NC_079407.1:27685507-27710507 GCF_029220125.1 Pseudoliparis swirei
AGGAGGCGAAGAGGGAACGAGAGAGACGGGAGAAGGAGGCGAAGAGGGAACGAGAGAGACGGAGAGAAGGAGGTGAAGAGGAACGAGAGACGTGAGAGAAGGAGGGAAGAGGAACGAGAGAGACGGAGAGAAGGAGGCGAAGAGGGAACGAGAGACGTGAGAGAAGGAGGCAAGAGGGAACGAGAGACGGGAGAGAAGGAGGCGAAGAGGAAACGAGAGACGTGAGAGAAGGAGGCGAAGAGGGAACGAGAGAGACGGGAGAGAAGGAGGTGAAGAGGGAACGAGAGAGACGTGAGATAAGGAGGTGAAGAGGGAACGAGAGAGACGGAGAGAAGGAGGTGAAGAGGAACGAGAGAGACGAGAGAAGGAGGAAGAGGAACGAGAGAGAGGGAGAGAGACGTGAGATAAGGAGGTGAAGAGGGAACGAGAGAGACGTTGGAGAAGGAGGTGAAGAGGGAACGAGAGAGACGTGAGAGAAGGAGGTGAAGAGGGAACGAGAGAGACGGGAGAGAAGGAGGCTAAGAGGAACGAGAGAGACGTGAGAGAAGGAGGCAAGAGGAACGAGAGAGACGTGAGAGAAGGAGGTGAAGAGGGAACGAGAGAGACGTGAGAGAAGGAGGCGAAGAGGGAACGAGAGACGTGAGAGAAGGAGGCGAAGAGGGAACGAGAGAGACGTGAGAGAAGGAGGTGAAGAGGGAACGAGAGAGACGTGAGAGAAGGAGGTGAAGAGGGAACGAGAGACGTGAGAGAAGGAGGCGAAGAGGGAACGAGAGAGACGTGAGAGAAGGAGGCGAAGAGGGAACGAGAGAGACGTGAGAGAAGGAGGCGAAGAGGGAACGACAGAGAGAGAAGGAGGCGAAGAGGGAACGAGAGAGACGTGAGAGAAGGAGGTGAAGACGGAACGAGAGAGACGTGAGAGAAGGAGGCGAAGAGGGAACGAGAGACGTGAGAGAAGGAGGCGAAGAGGGAACGAGAGAGACGTGAGAGAAGGAGGCGAAGAGGGAACGAGAGAGACGGGAGAGAAGGAGGCGAAGAGGGAACGAGAGAGACGTGAGAGAAGGAGGCGAAGAGGGAACGAGAGAGACGGGAGAAGGAGGTGAAGAGGGAAGGAGAGACGTGAGAGAAGGAGGTGAAGAGGGAACGAGCGAGATGTGAGAGAAGGAGGTGAAGAGGGAACGAGAGAGATGTGAGAGAAGGAGGTGAAGAGGAACGAGAGAGATGAGAGAAGGAGGTGAAGAGGAAACGAGAGAGACGTGAGAGAAGGAGGCAAGAGGAACGAGAGAGACGTGAGAGAAGGAGGTGAAGAGGGAACGAGAGAGACGTGAGAGAAGGAGGTGAAGAGGAACGAGCGAGATGTGAGAGAAGGAGGTGAAGAGGGAACGAGAGAGACGTGAGTGAAGGAGGTGAAGAGGAACGAGAGATGTGAGAGGAGGCCAAGAGGAACGAGAGAGACGGAGAGAAGGAGGTGAAGGGGGAACGAGAGAGCCGTGAGAGAAGGAGGTGAAGAGGGAACGAGAGAGATGTGAGAAGGAGGCGAAGAGGGAACGAGAGACGTGAGAGAAGGAGGCGAAGAGGGAACGAGAGAGACGTGAGAGAAGGAGGTGAAGAGGGAACGAGAGACGGAGAGAAGGAGGCTAAGAGGAACGAGAGACGTGAGAGAAGGAGGTGAAGAGGAACGAGAGAGACGTGAGAGAAGGAGGTGAAGAGGAACGAGAGACGTGAGAGAAGGAGGTGAAGAGGAACGAGAGAGACGTGAGAGAAGGAGGTGAAGAGGAACGAGAGAGACGTTGGAGAAGGTGAAGAGGGAACGAGAGAGACGTGAGAGAAGGAGGTGAAGAGGGAACGAGAGAGACGTGAGAGAAGGAGGTGAAGAGGGAACGAGAGAGACGTGAGAGAAGGAGGTGAAGAGGGAACGAGAGAGACGGGAGAAGGAGAGAAGAGGAACGAGAGAGAGGTGAGAGAAGGAGGGGAAGAGGGAACGAGAGAGACGGGAGAGAAGGAGGCGAAGAGGGAACAAGAGAGACGTGAGAGAAGGAGGCGAAGAGGGAACGAGAGAGACGTGAGAGAAGGAGGCGAAGAGGGAACGAGAGAGACGTGAGAGAAGGAGGTGAAGAGGGAACGAGAGAGACGTGAGAGAAGGAGGTGAAGAGGAACGAGAGAGACGGAGAGAAGGAGGCTAAGAGGAACGAGAGACGTGAGAGAAGGAGGCCAAGAGGAACGACGAGAGACGTGGAGAGAAGGAGGTGAAGAGGAACGAGAGAGACGTGAGAGAAGGAGGTGAAGAGGAACGAGAGACGTGAGAGAAGGAGGTGAAGAGGAACGAGAGAGAGAGAAGGACGCGAAGAGGGAACGAGAGAGACGTGAGAGAAGGAGGTGAAGAGGGAACGAGAGAGACGTGAGAGAAGGAGGTGAAGAGGGAACGAGAGAGGCTGAAGGAGATGAAGAGGGAACGAGAGAGACGTGAGAGAAGGAGGTGAAGAGGGAACAAGAGAGACGTGAGAGAAGGAGGTGAAGAGGGAACAAGAGAGACGTGAGAGAAGGAGGTGAAGAGGGAACGAGAGAGACGTGAGAGAAGGAGGCGAAGAGGGAACGAGAGAGAGAGAGAAGGAGGCGAAGAGGAACGAGAGAGACGTGAGAGAAGGAGGTGAAGAGGAACGAGAGAAACGTGAGAGAAGGAGGCTAAGAGGAACGAGAGACGTGAGAAGGAGGCGAAGAGGGAACGAGAGAGACGTGAGAGAAGGAGGCGAAGAGGGAACGAGAGAGACGTGAGAGAAGGAGGCGAAGAGGGAACGAGAGAGACGTGAGAGAAGGAGGCGAAGAGGGAACGAGAGACGTGAGAGAAGGAGGTGAAGAGGGAACGAGAGAGACGTGAGAAGGAGGTGAAGAGGGAACGAGAGAGACGTTGGAGAAGGAGGTGAAGAGGGAATGAGAGAGGCTGAAGGAGATGAAGAGGGAACGAGAGAGACGTGAGAGAAGGAGGTGAAGAGGGAACAAGAGAGACGTGAGAGAAGGAGGTGAAGAGGGAACAAGAGAGACGTGAGAGAAGGAGGTGAAGAGGGAACGAGAGACGTGGAGAAGGAGGTGAAGAGGGAAACGAGAGAGCTGAGAAGGAGGTGAAGAGGGAACGAGAGAGACGTGAGAGAAGGAGGAGAAGAGGGAACAGAGAGTGAGAGAAGGAGGAAGAGGGAACGAGAGAGACGTGAGAGAAGGAGGTGCTAAGAGGAACGAGAGAGACGGAGAGAAGGAGGGAAAGAGGAACGAGAGAGACGGAGAGAAGGAGGGGAAGAGGGAACGAGAGAGACGTGAGAGAAGGAGGGAAGAGGAACGAGAGACGTGAGAGAAGGAGGTGAAGAGGGAACGAGAGATGTGAGAGAAGGAGGCTAAGAGGGAAACGAGAGACGTGAGAGAAGGAGGTGAAGAGGAACAGAGAGACGTGAGAGAAGGAGGAAGAGGGAACGAGAGACGTGAGAGAAGGAGGCTAAGAGGAACGAGAGACAGAAGAGAAGGAGGCGAAGAGGGAACGAGAGAGACGTGAGAGAAGGAGGCGAAGAGGGAACGAGAGAGACGTGAGAGAAGGAGGCGAAGAGGGAACGAGAGAGACGAGAGAGAAGGAGGCGAAGAGGGAACGAGAGAGACGTGAGAGAAGGAGGCGAAGAGGGAACGAGAGAGACAGAAGAGAAGGAGGTGAAGAGGGAACGAGAGAGACGTGAGAGAAGGAGGCGAAGAGGGAACGAGAGAGACGTGAGAAGGAGGCAAGAGGAACGAGAGAGACGTGAGAGAAGGAGGCAAGAGGAACGAGAGAGACGAGAGAGAAGGAGGCAAGAGGAACGAGAGACGGAGAGAAGGAGGCGAAGAGGAAACGAGAGACAGAAGAGAAGGAGGTGAAGACGGAACGAGAGAGACGTGAGAGAAGGAGGTGAAGAGGGAACGAGAGACGTGAGAGAAGGAGGTGAAGAGGGAACGAGAGAGATGTGAGAGAAGGAGGTGAATAGGGAACGAGAGAGACGTGAGAGAAGGAGGTGAAGAGGGAACGAGAGAGACGTGAGAGAAGGAGGTGAAGAGGGAACGAGAGAGATGTGAGAGAAGGAGGCGAAGAGGGAACGAGAGAGACGTGAGAGAAGGAGGTGAAGAGGGAACGAGAGACGTGAGAGAAGGAGGTGAAGAGGGAACGAGAGACGTGAGAGAAGGAGGGAAGAGGGAAACGAGAGACGTGAGAGAAGGAGGCGAAGAGGGAACGAGAGAGATGTGAGAGAAGGAGGCGAAGAGGGAACGAGAGAGACGTGAGAGAAGGAGGCGAAGAGGGAACGAGAGAGACGTGAGAGAAGGAGGCGAAGAGGGAACGAGAGAGACGTGAGAGAAGGAGGCGAAGAGGGAACGAGAGAGACAGGAGAGAAGGAGGTGAAGACGGAACGAGAGAGACGTGAGAGAAGGAGGTGAAGACGGAACGAGAGAGACGTGAGAGAAGGAGGTGAAGAGGGAACGAGAGACGTGAGAGAAGGAGGTGAAGAGGGAACGAGAGAGACGTGAGAGAAGGAGGTGAAGAGGGAACGAGAGAGACGTGAGAGAAGGAGGTGAAGAGGGAACGAGAGAGACGTTGGAGAAGGAGGTGAAGAGGGAACGAGAGAGGCTGAAGGAGATGAAGAGGGAACGAGAGAGAGAAAAGAGAGGTGAAGAGGGAACAAGAGAGACGTGAGAGAAGGAGGTGAAGAGGGAACAAGAGAGACGGAGAGAAGGAGGTGAAGAGGAACAAGAGAGACGTGAGAGAAGGAGGTGAAGAGGGAACAAGAGAGACGTGAGAGAAGGAGGTGAAGAGGGAACGAGAGAGATGTGAGAAGGAGGTGAAGAGGGAACGAGGGAGACGTGAGAGAAGGAGGTGAAGAGGGAACGAGAGATGTGAGAGAAGGAGGCTAAGAGGAACGAGAGAGACGTGAGAGAAGGAGGTGAAGAGGGAACGAGAGACGTGAGAGAAGGAGGCTAAGAGGAACGAGAGAGATGTGAGAAGGAGGCCAAGAGGGAACGAGAGAGACGAGAGAGAAGGAGGCGAAGAGGGAACGAGAGAGACGTGAGAGAAGGAGGCGAAGAGGGAACGAGAGAGACAGAAGAGAAGGAGGTGAAGACGGAACGAGAGAGACGTGAGAGAAGGAGGTGAAGAGGGAACGAGAGAGACGTGAGAGAAGGAGGTGAAGAGGGAACGAGAGAGATGTGAGAGAAGGAGGTGAATAGGGAACGAGAGAGACGTGAGAGAAGGAGGTGAAGAGGGAACGAGAGAGACGTGAGAGAAGGAGGAGAAGAGGGAATGAGAGATGTGAGAGAAGGAGGTGAAGAGGGAACGAGAGATGTGAGAGAAGGAGGCGAAGAGGAACGAGAGAGACGAGAGAAGGAGGTGAAGAGGAACGAGAGAGATGTGAGAGAAGGAGGGAAGAGGAACGAGAGAGACGTGAAGGAGGGAAGAGGGAACGAGAGAGACGTGAGAGAAGGAGGTGAAGAGGGAACGAGAGAGACGTGAGAGAAGGAGGCGAAGAGGGAACGAGAGAGACGTGAGAGAAGGAGGCGAAGAGGGAACGAGAGAGACGTGAGAGAAGGAGGTGAAGACGGAACGAGAGAGACGTGAGAGAAGGAGGTGAAGAGGGAACGAGAGACGTGAGAGAAGGAGGTGAAGAGGGAACGAGAGAGACGTGAGAGAAGGAGGTGAAGAGGGAACGAGAGACGTGAGAGAAGGAGGTGAAGAGGGAACGAGAGACGTGAGAGAAGGAGGTGAAGAGGGAACGAGAGAGACGTTGGAGAAGGAGGTGAAGAGGGAACGAGAGAGACGTTGGAGAAGGAGGTGAAGAGGGAACGAGAGAGGCTGAAGGAGATGAAGAGGGAACGAGAGAGACGTGAGAGAAGGAGGTGAAGAGGGAACAAGAGAGACGTGAGAGAAGGAGGTGAAGAGGGAACGAGAGAGACGTGAGAGAAGGAGGTGAAGAGGGAACGAGAGAGACGTGAGAGAAGGAGGTGAAGAGGGAACGAGAGAGACGTGAGAGAAGGAGGTGAAGAGGGAACGAGAGAGACGTGAGAGAAGGAGGTGAAGAGGGAACAAGAGAGACGTGAGAGAAGGAGGTGAAGAGGGAACGAGAGAGATGTGAGAGAAGGAGGCGAAGAGGGAACGAGAGAGACGTGAGAGAAGGAGGCGAAGAGGGAACGAGAGAGACGTGAGAGAAGGAGGTGAAGAGGGAACGAGAGAGACGTGAGAGGAGGTGAAGAGGGAACGAGAGAGACGTGAGATAAGGAGGTGAAGAGGGAACAAGAGAGACGTGAGAGAAGGAGGTGAAGAGGGAACGAGAGAGATGTGAGAGAAGGAGGCGAAGAGGGAACGAGAGAGACGTGAGAGAAGGAGGTGAATAGGGAACGAGACGTGAGAGAAGGAGGTGAAGAGGGAACGAGAGAGACGTGAGAGAAGGAGGTGAAGAGGGAACGAGAGAGATGTGAGAGAAGGAGGTGAAGAGGGAACGAGAGAGACGTGAGAGAAGGAGGCGAAGAGGGAACGAGAGAGACGTGAGAGAAGGAGGTGAAGACGGAACGAGAGAGACGTGAGAGAAGGAGGTGAAGAGGGAACGAGAGAGATGTGAGATAAGGAGGCGAAGAGGGAACGAGAGAGACGTGAGAGAAGGAGGCGAAGAGGGAACGAGAGAGAAGGAGGCGAAGAGGGAACGAGAGAGACAGAAGAGAAGGAGGTGAAGACGGAACGAGAGAGACGTGAGAGAAGGAGGTGAAGAGGGAACGAGAGAGACGTGAGAGAAGGAGGTGAAGAGGGAACGAGAGAGATGTGAGAGAAGGAGGCGAAGAGGGAACGAGAGAGACAGAAGAGAAGGAGGTGAAGACGGAACGAGAGAGACGTGAGAGAAGGAGGTGAAGAGGGAACGAGAGAGACGTGAGAGAAGGAGGTGAAGAGGGAACGAGAGAGATGTGAGAGAAGGAGGCGAAGAGGGAACGAGAGAGACAGAAGAGAAGGAGGTGAAGACGGAACGAGAGAGACGTGAGAGAAGGAGGTGAAGAGGGAACGAGAGAGACGTGAGAGAAGGAGGTGAAGAGGGAACGAGAGAGGCTGAAGGAGGTGAAGAGGAGAATAGAACACAGTGAGTCAAGTGAGGAGAATAAATGAGAGATGGAGAGATTATGAACAACAGATTAAAGAGAGAGAAAAGACTCCTGAGATATAAAGAAAGAGGGATGAAAAGGAGACGGAGAGAGAGAAACAAAGAGAAACAGAGTAGCGACTGAAGACGTAGAGAGAGAGCAGCTCTGTGTGTGTGTCTCTCTCTGTGTGTGTGTGTCTGTGTGTGTCTCTGTGTGTCTCTGTGTGTGTGTGTGTCTCTCTGTGTGTGTCTCTGTGTGTGTGCGCTTCACAACAATTATCTCTTTCTCTTCCTCTGTCAGCTGTCTGAGTTTCCCTTCCTGCAGCTGCAGCCTCGTTTTAAACACCCTCTCTCTCTCTCTCTCTCTCTTTCTCTCTCTCTCTGTTTGTGTGTGTCTGTGTGTGTCTCTGTGTGTGTGTGTGTGTAGCTCTACCTGGACTTGGAGCTTGGCTTGTCCAATAGGATTCCTCCACGATGAGGCAAACACCAAACTATCCATGGAACAACCCATAGACCTGGAACACACACACGTTGTGTTGTTGTTGTTTTTGTTGTTGTTGATAAGGCGTGCGTACTCGCGGTCACATGACCTCGTGTCTCACCGGGCCGTTTCCTGCCTCAGGGCGTTGAGGAAGGTGTCCGGGTGGAAGAGCTCCGACAGATCCAAGAGATCAGAGAGGAGAGAGGAAGAGGAGGCCCGCTGCACCCAGCCCTGAGACACACATACACAGAGACACACACACACACACACACACACACACACACACAGAGACACACACATATAAATATATATATAAATATATATATACACATATATATATTTATATCTATATATAAATATATATATATATCTACATATAAATATAAATATATATATATATAGATATATTTATATACATACACATTTATTTTGGCATTTCTGTTTATTTTAACCAATCGGCAGTTTTTTTGGACCCTCGTCGTGATTTCTATTTTGCTGACGAATAAATAATAAATAATAAATAATAAAAACACGTCTGATCTCCATTATGGATCCTGTGGAGAGAAAACAAATGAGAGCCAGCACCACACGGAGACAGTAACAGACACACTGTGCATACTGTGTGCGTGCGTGTGCGTGTGCGTGTGTGTGTGTGTGTGTGTGCGTGTGTTCAAGGTCGTCCTGCTCGTCTGGGATGCCGTGCTTCCTTTATGAGGCTGATTGGCTAACAGGACATGGAGACATCACTCAGGACGTAGGGACAGACAGCTGAGGACGGAGCAGGAGACATGGAGACAGATGGAGCGCACACACACACACACACAGATAGACACACACAGATGGACACACACACACACACAACAGATGGTAGACAGGCAGCGCTGACGCTGTCCACTTGGCACTGAATTCTTATAAAAATAAATAATGTCTGAGTGTGTGTGTGTGAGTGTGTGTGTGTGTGTGAGTGTGTGTGTGTGTGAGTGTGTGAGTGTGTGTGTGTGAGTGTGTGTGTGTGTGTGTGTGTGTGTGTGTGTGTGTGTGTGAGTGTGTGTGTGTGAGTGTGTGTGTGTGTGAGTGTGTGTTTCCTCGTCTGCCAGAACACACTGAGTTGGCGTTCGGGCAGACACAGTGGAGAGGAGTGTATTTCCTGGACCCGCCACTAGGGGCGCCAACACTTCCTGGAACCTCGCGCTTTTATACAATATTGTGCTTTTTTATTTATTGAGACACTTTTCAAACAACAACATTGTAGTTTTTTAGTCAAAGTGTTTTTTCAACACAGACAGAATGTTTCTCCGGAGCCCAAAAGTACTTGACCCTGGTCCTCGGGCCGAGGCTCAGATGAAGTCCTTGTGTAATATTAAAGTAGAAAACACATTTTGCTAATGCTGAAAACTGGTGACACTGTTCCTTTAAGAGTTCACAGCAGGGTGTCGACCAATGGGATTCCCACGACTTGAAACCAAATGTCCATCACCGAACATGAAGTCCCGGCGTGCGTACATGACGGAGGATTATCGCTGAGCTGCCGTTGCTATGGCAACCAAACAGTTCAGTTAGCGAGAGCGTACGCCGGCTGATATATTGAGCATCTTTCTTTTAAATTATTTATTTAATTATTATTATTTCTACGTAAATTAACATAATGAATTTATAACATTTACATGACTTTTCCCAAACTTTTGTGATTAAATTTTTTTCTTCCAAGGACTTTTCCAGGCCTAGAAATAACAATTTTTTTCATTCCATGACTTTTCCAGGTTTTCCATGCGCCTACCAACCCCTGGTGGAGGCTCCCAGGAGCGTTTCAAGATTCACTAAACCAAGTGAACCAAGTTAACTATGTTCAACTAAACCAGCTTTCAAAATAACAGATTCCAAAAGGTTTAGTTTCAAGATTACACGAAAGAAAGTTTTTTTCAGCAGCTAAAAACAAAGTGTGTGTTAGTCTTATTCCATGTGTGTGTGTGTTACCTGAATGGCGAGCGCCCGCGTCACCACGGCTCTGAGGTACAGCATCGGCTCTTCAGGCCCCTCCCACTTATTCTGCCACGTTGAAGGACACTGAGAGGGATGCAGCGAGAGGAACGAGAGTTATTTGTGACCTCAATAAAAACACAGCATGAGAACATGAGAGATGAGAACATGAGATGAGAACATGAGAACATGAGATGAGAACATGAGACATGAGAACATGAGAGATGAGATGAGAACATGAGAGATGAGAACATGAGAGATGAGAACATGAGAGATGAGAACATGAGATGAGAACATGAGAACATGAGATGAGAACATGCGATGAGAACATGAGAGATGAGAACATGAGAGATGAGAACATGATAGATGAGAACATGATATGAGAACATGAGATGAGAACATGATAGATGATAACATGAGAGATGAGAACATGAGAGATGAGAACATGAGAGATAAGAACATGAGAGATAAGAACTTGAGAACATGAGAGATGAGAACATGAGATGAGAACATGAGAGATGAGAACATGAGAACATGAGAGATAAGAACTTGAGAACATGAGAGATGAGAACATGAGATGAGAACATGAGAGATGAGAACATGAGAACATGAGAGATGAGAACATGAGAACATGAGAGATGAGAACATGAGAGATGAGAACATGAGAACATGAGATGTCCGGCTGCCGTCGGTAATGCGTTGATCCTCTCTTCACTTCCTGTCCACGAGCGCCGCCGAGCCGCGGTGGAGACGTTTATCAAGGACGCCCAAAAAGATGCTCGACGTGTCTCGAGTGGCTGAAAGTCACTTAATGTGTAGAACGTCCCGGTGGTGTGAACCAGAGCGTCTCCAGAGCATCAACCAAAGCATCAACCAGAGCGTCTCCAGAGCGTCTCTAGAGCGTCTCAAGAGCATCAACCAGAGCGTCCCCTAGAGCGTCTCCAGAGCATCTCTAGAGCATCAACCAGAGCGTCCCCTAGAGCGTCTCCAGAGCGTCCCTTAGAGCGTCTCCAGAGCGTCCCCTAGAGTGTCTCCAGAGCGTCCCTTAGAGCGTCTTCAGAACATCAACCAGAGCGTCCCCTAGAGCGTCTCCAGAGCGTCCCCTAGAGCGTCCCTTAGAGCGTCTCCAGAGCGTCCCCTAGAGTGTCTCCAGAGCATCCCTTAGAGCATCTCCAGAGCGTCTCCAGAGCATCAACCAGAGCGTCCCCTAGAGCGTCCCTTAGAGCGTCTCCAGAGCGTCCCTTAGAGCGTCTTCAGAGCGTCCCCTAGAGCGTCTCCAGAGCGTCCCCTAGAGCGTCGGTGCATGCCCCCCCTCCCCTCTAAAGGCTGCTGGGTCACCTTGAAACCATCCCATAATATACACGGTGCACGTCCCTCATCACGTCCTTCACTCCCACCGATGGCCGTGTTTCCTGTGATGTCATCGGTGACATCGCCTTCTACAGGTCAGAGTCGGCAGATATGCAAATGAGGTGCTCGTGAGTCCCCGTCTCACGGAACACGTGTCTCAATGAAGCGAGACGCTGATAAGCGGTGAGTCCTCGCCGCCGCGAGCGCCGTCTCGCTCTGGAGCCGCAGAGACACATTCTGTCTCTGGGAGCTTTTGTTTGTTTACCGCTTCAGTGATTTGGAAACAACAACAATAACAACAACATCCCCCGAGGGGGAGACAAACGCAGTTTTTCTTCTCTGCAGACGAGCGTCTGATCAGAGTGAGACGCGTGGAGCAGGTGAGGCGTGGAGACGAGCACACCTCCACACACACACACCTCCACCTCCACACACCTCCACCTTCTGCACACGTTCATCAACCCTGAAATTCATAATGTAAATAACGTGGGCCGCGCACGCCACCCAGCTGCACGCCTCCCCGTCAGTCACCTACCCGCTGTGTGTGTGTGTGGGTCTATAACAGTAACCAGTCATTTACCTTCCCGCTGTGTGTGTGTATTTGTGTGTGTAGACGAGCACACAGGCTGAAGTGTGTTTGTATATCAGTGTTAATCGTGCTAGAAAACAAATGTACCCCAAGTGGCGAATGGAGGAACTGCAATGTTTGGTCATTTCTGTGATTCGTCTCATCCTATGAGGTCGCCGCTCGTTATCGACGAGCTAATTATGAGCGAAAGGTCCAACGCCGCCGGAGACGATGAACCTTTAATCAAAGAGCCGGCGCTCACGTCGTCACGGTGATCATCCTCCGACGGGAGACGGCGCCTCTCCTCCGATGCTCGGCTCGCTCCCGAGGATCTCATGACTCGTCCCGCCACGCTCTGACAACATCTCCCAAATACATGAATCCCGTCAGCGGCTGGTTTCTCAAGGAGACTCGTTAGCGGTCCGGGCTCGTGGGGCCAGGCGGTTGGAGACGGCGAGCCGCTCGGTCCTCTCTGATATTATTGGCGGTGAAGATCAATTACATCGAGCGTTACGGACGGCGTCGGGTTCCAGATTCTGCTGCGAGCAAATCTAAGAGATGTCAAGCGTTACCAGAACACACGGGTCGAGCTACGAGTTATAAACATATATAAACATGGTTATAATGGCTAATTCATTATTTGTTGTCCTACTTTTATGAATGCGATACTCTCATCAACGCTGCGGTGCTACTCTGACCGTATCGGCACCGGTTGTCGGCGCCCAACCCGACTTCAAACGGGTTCTAAAGAGAACCGTGCTCTGTAGAATTGAGTCGAGATAAGTGCTCAACGGTTTGAAGGGGAGCTGGAGCATCGAGTGGTTTCTGGAGAACGGCGCCATGCAGCGCCAGGTTTCCTCCGTTGGGGAAACTCGTGCCAGATGGATGCTTCAAAAGAAACATGGAGATCATTCATGTTTTAATCTGTTTCTGGCGAACAGGCCGAGGTTCAGTGTGAGCGCGGCTGGAGGAAGGTGAGGAGACTGGGCAGTGATGCAGTGACAGTGGATATCGAGTTTAAATGCTCTTTCTTGTGAGGAATGTCGTCTTTTATAATGCATTGCACGGAAATATGAATGAATGTACAGACCATCATTTTGCAAGTTGTCACCTCGGTGAATTCAGATTGATTTTCCACATCCTGTATTATATAATACGGTCAACTATAACCACAAAGCCCCAAACTGGTAGCTACCACACTTCACAGCTTTGGTATTAGAGCTAATTGTTGTGAATGAATATTTTTGAGGGGTGAGAGAGACCAGGAAAAGAAAGAGGAAAACATGAGACGAAGCGAGAGAGAGAGAGAGAGAGAGAGCAGCGAGAGAGCGAGAGAGAGAGAGAGAGAGTTCAAGCCTGCTGATTCATTTACAAAGAGCGAGGAGGAAAGCAGAGGAGAAGGAGTCCGCCCTCGGGAGATTACCGACGTGGAAGAAGCGACGGGATGATTATGCATCTCCGCCTCATCACGACCCCTTTGTCCTCGTGTCTGAGGACACATGCAGCGCTTGATAGATGTTCACAGTAAAAGTCAGCTCTGAACACTGACGTGTGTGTGTGTGTGTGACTGTGATGAAGATGACTCATCTTCATCACCGTATGGGGAAGTTGAAGACCTCTAAAACAATGTAGTGGAGAGAGAGATTCACTTCCCACTGCTAATCTACAAAGTGCCTGTATATCAGTGTTTTCCCTTTTATCTCTAGGGTTGAGGAGGGAAGTGGCCAGTTTCTGGACTTCTCCTACCTCGAGGATTGAGGAGGGAAGTGGAGAGTTTCTGGACTTCTCCTACCACTAGGGTTGAGGAGGGAAGTGGCCAGTTTCTGGACTTCTCCTACCACTAGGATTGAGGAGGGAAGTGGCCAGTTTCTGGACCTCTCTTACCTCTAGGATTGAGGAGGGAAGTGGAGAGTTTCTGGACTTCTCCTACCTCTAGGGTTGAGGAGGGAAGTGGCCAGTTTCTGGACTTCTCCTACCTCGAGGATTGAGGAGGGAAGTGGAGAGTTTCTGGACCTTTCTTACCTCTAGGATTGAGGAGGGAAGTGGCCAGTTTCTGGACTTCTCCTACCACTAGGATTGAGGAGGGAAGTGGCCAGTTTCTGGACTTCTCCTACCTCGAGGATTGAGGAGGGAAGTGGAGAGTTTCTGGACCTTTCTTACCTCTAGGATTGAGGAGGGAAGTGGCCAGTTTCTGGACTTCTCCTACCACTAGGTTTGAGGAGGGAAGTGGCCAGTTTCTGGACTTCTCCTACCTCTAGGATTGAGGAGGGAAGTGGAGAGTTTCTGGACCTCTCTTACCTCTAGGATTGAGGAGGGAAGTGGAGAGTTTCTGGACTTCTCCTACCTCTAGGATTGAGGAGGGAAGTGGAAAGTTTCTGGACCTCTCTTACCTCTAGGATTGAGGAGGGGAGTGGCCAGTTTCTGGACTTCTCCTACCTCTAGGATTGAGGAGGGGAGTGGCCAGTTTCTGGACTTCTCCTACCTCTAGGGTTGAGGAGGGAAGTGGAGAGTTTCTGGACTTCTCCTACCTCTAGGATTGAGGAGGGAAGTGGCCAGTTTCTGGACTTCTCCTACCTCTAGGATTGAGGAGGGAAGTGGCCAGTTTCTGGACTTCTCCTACCTCTAGGTTTGAGGAGGGAAGTGGAAAGTTTCTGGACCTCTCTTACCTCTAGGATTGAGGAGGGAAGTGGAAAGTTTATGGACTTCTCCTACCTCTAGGATTGAGGAGGGAAGTGGAAAGTTTATGGACTTCTCCTACCTCTAGGCTTGAGGAGGGGAGTGGCCAGTTTCTGGACTTCTCCTACCTCTAGGCTTGAGGAGGGGAGTGGCCAGTTTCTGGACTTCTCCTACCTCTAGGATTGAGGAGGGAAGTGGAGAGTTTCTGGACTTCTCCTACCTCTAGGGTTGAGGAGGGAAGTGGAGAGTTTCTGGACTTCTCCTACCTCTCGGATTGAGGAGGGAAGTGGAGAGTTTCTGGACTTCTCCTACCTCTAGGATTGAGGGAAGTGGACAGTTTCTGGACCTCTCCTACCTCTAGGATTGAGGAGGGAAGTGGAGAGTTTCTGGACTTCTCCTACCTCTAGGATTGAGGGAAGTGGACAGTTTCTGGACCTCTCCTACCTCTAGGATTGAGGAGGGAAGTGGACAGTTTCTGGACCTCTCCTACCTCTAGGATTGAGGAGGGAAGTGGACAGTTTCTGGACCTCTCCTACCTCTAGGATTGAGGAGGGAAGTGGAGAGTTTCTGGACCTCCTACCTCTAGGATTGAGGAGGGAAGTGGACAGTTTCTGGACTTCTCCTACCTCTAGGATTGAGGAGAGAAGTGGACAGTTTCTGGACCTCTCCTACCTCTAGGATTGAGGAGGGAAGTGGACAGTTTCTGGACCTCTCCTACCTCTAGGATTGAGGAGGGAAGTGGACAGTTTCTGGACCTCTCCTACCTCTAGGGTTGAGGAGGGAAGTGGACAGTTTCTGGACCTCTCCTACCTCTAGGATTGAGGAGGGAAGTGGACAGTTTCTGGACTTCTCCTACCTCGAGGATTGAGGAGGGGAGTGGACAGTTTCTGGACTTCTCCTACCTCGAGGATTGAGGAGGGAAGTGGACAGTTTCTGGACTTCTCCTACCTCTATGATTGAGGGAAGTGGACAGTTTCTGGACCTCTCCTACCTCTAGGATTGAGGAGGGAAGTGGAGAGTTTCTGGACTTCTCCTACCTCTAGGATTGAGGGAAGTGGACAGTTTCTGGACCTCTCCTACCTCTAGGATTGAGGAGGGAAGTGGACAGTTTCTGGACCTCTCCTACCTCTAGGATTGAGGAGGGAAGTGGACAGTTTCTGGACCTCTCCTACCTCTAGGATTGAGGAGGGAAGTGGAGAGTTTCTGGACCTCTCCTACCTCTAGGATTGAGGAGGGAAGTGGACAGTTTCTGGACTTCTCCTACCTCTAGGATGGAGGAGAGAAGTGGACAGTTTCTGGACCTCTCCTACCTCTAGGATTGAGGAGGGAAGTGGACAGTTTCTGGACCTCTCCTACCTCTAGGATTGAGGAGGGAAGTGGACAGTTTCTGGACCTCTCCTACCTCTAGGGTTGAGGAGGGAAGTGGACAGTTTCTGGACCTCTCCTACCTCTAGGATTGAGGAGGGAAGTGGACAGTTTCTGAACTTCTCCTACCTCGAGGATTGAGGAGGGGAGTGGACAGTTTCTGGACTTCTCCTACCTCGAGGATTGAGGAGGGGAGTGGACAGTTTCTGGACTTCTCCTACCTCGAGGATTGAGGAGGGAAGTGGACAGTTTCTGCACGTCTCTTACCTCTTGATTGAGGAGGGCGGCGGCCAGTCTCTGGACCTCTGGAGTGAGCAGTTGGGTCCCTCTGATGACTTTGCTCAGCGCCGCCAGGGAATGGTGAATACTCTGCGACAACATTTACAGTTTAGTGAACACACCGTGACGATATTCCAGCGCGTTGGTACCTGGGCTGTGATCTGACATCTCGTCTTCTGATTGATGGGAACCGGTTCATCGTGACATTGATCGATCAGGCTTCTTATTTTCATCTTATTATGTACTGAAGTATTCAGTGCACATGTGGCTTTAACGCATACCGACACAACAAGCAGCATACCGGATTGCAGGAGGTGAATTACATTAAAACTGTTCCCTCATCTCCATGAAGCAAAGACCATTTACTAAAGCTCTTAACATGTGATATATCTTAACTCATTTATAATGCAAGCTGCATGTCCTATTCTATTTAATCAAATTACAAATGTTCAGTTTTTGACGATGTAATCGTTATTAATAGCACTTCTTATGGTTCTCTGACACACCTGCACCAAGCAGATGGCGTTGAACTGCTCCAGGGCGATGAAGGACAGGACCGGTGACTCCTCCCCTTCGGTCGGCGCCGCCACCTTCTGGTGGATCAGAGTGGAACCCTGGCGGACATGTTGATGTGTTAGAAAGATAGATTCATAGAATCAAGTTCAGACAATATCTACAAGACAGGAAGAGGAGGAGGTGCAGAGGGGGAGGAGAAAGGGGATCTTTGCTCGACATCACAATGCAGCAAATATAAAGAGATGCTGGTGGTTCTTTGAGGAGCCTCGTGTCATAAAGTGTCTCAGCGTCGCTTTATGACTCTCACTGGAGCGTTGATACAGTGACACCATCTGAAGCCACGCTGACTGAGACTTTACTCTGTGGAACGGCTGCTGTGCTTCAGCGGGCTACCCCTGTTTCTTTAATTATTTCCCTAAATTGCCCCGTATCTCTGCGGCTCCCCTGAGGCTCCGGAGCTCAACGTCCGTTAGCTCAATGTCCGTAAGTGTGTGTGTGTTTGTTAGTTAACACGTCTACTGTAAGTGTGTATGTGTGGGATGCACATTCACCTTTACACACACACAGACACACAGACACACACACAGAGGGGCTCGTGACCGACACAGGGCCGTTAATGGAAAGCAGTCAGAGGCAGATTAGATCTACAGGGGGCGAGAGACGAGGGCATCAACTCACTCAATCATTCAGAGGGGGAGAGAGAGAGAGATAATATATATATAGAGAGAGAGAGAGATGATATATAATATATATAATTATATATATAGAGAGAGAGATAATATATATATATATAGAGAGAGAGAGAGATAATATATATATATATAGAGAGAGAGAGAATATATAATATATAGAGAGAGAGAGAGAGAGAGAATATATATAGAGAGAGAGAGAGATAATATATATATATATAGAGAGAGAGATAATATATATATATAGAGAGAGAGATAATATATATATATATAGAGAGAGATAATATATATATATAGAGAGAGAGAGATAATTTATATATATATATATATATAGAGA
This sequence comes from Pseudoliparis swirei, assembly GCF_029220125.1. Classification (NCBI taxonomy): domain Eukaryota; kingdom Metazoa; phylum Chordata; class Actinopteri; order Perciformes; family Liparidae; genus Pseudoliparis; species Pseudoliparis swirei. The sequence goes on from NC_079407.1 coordinate 27,702,861, forward strand.
GAGAATATATAATATATATATATAGAGAGAGAGAGAGAGATAATATATATACACTACCGTTCAAAAGTTTGGGGTCACTTAGAAATGTCCTTATTTTTCAAAGAAAAGCACTGTTTTTTCAATAAAGATAACATTAAATCAATCAGAAATACACTCTATACATTGTTAATGTGGTAAATGACGATTCTAGGTGGAAACGTCTGGTTTCTCATGAAATATCTCCAGAGGTGTATAGAGGCCCATTTCCATCAACGATCACTCCAGTGTTCTAATGGTACATTGTGTTTGCTAATCGCCTTAGAAGACTAATTGGATGATTAGAAAACCCTTGAAAACCCTTGTGCAATTATGTTAGCACAGCTGAAAACTGTTTTGCTGATGAGAGAAGCTATAAAACTGGCCTTCCTTTGAGCTAGTTGATTATCTGGAGCATCACATTTGTGGGTTCGATAAGACTCTCAAAATGGCCAGAAAAAAAGAGGTTTCCTGTGAAACTCGCCAGTCTATTCTTGTTCTTAGAAATGAAGGCTATTCCATGCGAGAAATTGCAAAGAAACTGAACATTTCCTCCAGCGGTGTGTACTACTCCCTTCAGAGAACAGCACCAACGGGCTCTAACCAGAGCAGAAAGAGAAGTGGGAGGCCCCGGTGCACAACTCAGCAAGAAGACAAGTACATTAGAGTCTCTAGTTTGAGAAATAGACGCCTCACAGGTCCTCAACTGGCAGCTTCTTTAAATGGTACCCAAACGCCAGTGTCAACGCCGACAGTGAAGAGGCGACTCCGGGATGCTGGCCTTCTAGGCAGAGTGGCAAAGAAAAAGCCATATCTGAGACTGGCCAATGAAAAGAAAAGATTGGTATGGGCAAAAGAACACAGGCATTGGACAGAGGAAGATTGGGAAAGGTGTTCTGGACAGATGAATCCAAGTTTGAGGTGTTTGGATCACACAGAAGAACATTTGTGAGACGCAGAACAGGTGAAACGATGCTGGAAGAGTGCCTGACACCATCTGTCAAGCATGGTGGAGGTCATGTGATGGTCTGGGGCTGCTTTGGTGCTGGTAAAGTGGGAGATTTGTACCAGGTAAAAGGGATTTTAAATAAGGAAGGCTATCACTCCATTTTGCAACGCCATGCCATATCCTGTGGGCAGCGCTTGATTGGAGCCAATGTCCTCCTCCAACAGGACAATGACCCAAAGCACACCTCCACATTGTGCAAGAACTATTGAGGGAAGAAGCAGGCAGCTTGCTGTCTGTAATGGAGTGGCCAGTCACCAGATCTCAACCCCATTGAGCTGTTGTGGGAGCAGCTTGACCGTATGGTCCAAGAAGTGCCCATCAAGCCAATCCAACTTGTGGAGGTGCTTCAGGAAGCGTGGGGTGACATGTCAACAGATTACCTCAACAAATTAACAGCTAGAATGCCAAAGGTCTGCAATGCTGTCATTGCTGCAAAAGGAGCATTCTTTGACGAAAGCAAAGTTTGAAGAAAAAAAGTAATACTTCAAATACAAATCATTATTTCTAACCTTGTCAATGTCTTGACTATATTTTCTATACATTTTGCAACTCATTTGATAAATAAAAGTGTGAGTTTTCATGGAAAACACGAAATTGTCTGGGTGATCCCAAACTTTTGAACGGTAGTGTAAATAGAGAGAGAGAGATAATATATATATATATAGAGAGAGAGAGAGATACATATATATATATATATAGAGAGAGAGAGTGAGAGATACACATATAGAGAGAGAGAGATACACATCTATATATATATATAGAGAGAGATACACATATATATATATATATATAGAGAGAGAGAATATATAATATATATATAGAGAGATAATATATATATATAGAGAGAGAGATAATATATATATATAGAGAGAGATAATATATATATATATATATATAGAGAGAGAGATAATATATAATATATATAGAGAGAGTGAGAGATAATATATAATATATATATAGAGAGAGAGATACATATATATATATATAGAGAGAGATAATATATATAGAGAGAGTGAGAGATAATATATAATATATATATAGAGAGAGAGATAATATATATATATATATATATAGAGAGAGATAATATATAATATATATAGAGAGAGTGAGAGATAATATATAATATATATATAGAGAGAGAGAGATAATATATAATATATATATAGAGAGAGAGAGAGAGAGAACATATAATATATATATATATATATACACATTATATATATATATATATAGAGAGAGAGAGAGAGAGAGAGAGAGAACATATAATATATTTACACATTATATATATATTTATATATATAGAGAGAGTGGGGCACCAAGGCATTGCAGGTGGGGCGCTAGGGGCTCATCAACTGACCTGGTTGAGTTTCTTCCACAGGAGCAGAACCGGCGAGAGCCCGTTGGACCACAGCTCCCGGTCGAACTTTGACCCCGTGGCCACCGAGCGGCTCAGGACGCGCAGCTGGGAGATGACCTGAGGTCAAGGAACACACGTCACTCATCTGGTCAGCAGAGCAGGGGCCCGAATGATGTGAGAGATGCATTTACCATGAGAATTATTACAAAATATGAAAACAACACCGAATCAAACACGCTCAGCTTCTGGCCTGTATCTAGCTTAGTGTGTGTGTGAGTGTGTGTGAGTGTGTGTGAGTGTGTGTGTGAGTGAGTGTGAGTGTGTGTGTGTGTGAGTGAGGAAGGCTAAGCGTGTGATGAATTGCTTTTATTTGGTCCAGGAGAACTCTTTACCAACACCAGCTTTATCTTATTTGCACAGGAGGGAAAGTGTGTGTGTGTGTGTGTGTGTGTGTGTGTGTGGAGGTAGCTGAGGGTGGAGGTTTGATGTGCTTTGGAGTTCAAAGGTATCAGGATTTAAATACATTACGATTATTCCGTATCTCAAGAAATTACCACCAGGCAGCAGCTGCTTTAATAAAGTCATAATAATAATAATAATAAAGTTATAATAATAGTAATAATAACAATAATAACAATAATAAAGTCATAATAATAATAAAGTCATAAACTGTCAGACTGGGAAGAAAAAGTTACCGGACAACATCGACGTGCAAAGAGAGTTCAGATGGTACCTGTACAGGTGTGTTGTGTGTGTGTGTGTGTGTGTGTGTGTACCTGGGAGCTGATGATTCTCTGGGAGGATCTCTCGATGTTGGCAGGCAGACCGAAGAATGCAGGTCGGTCGTCCTCTGGCAGGTTCTCTATCACACTGCGGTAGTCCTGGACACACACACACACACACACACGTATAACACACACTGTACATGTATGACCTGAGAGAGAGGGATAGACAGAGAGAGGGGGAGGAGTAAGGGAGAGGGGGAGTCATCCTGACAACATACCAACACCGAGCAGGAGTTTGGGAGGTTGATCTGCAGCGGGAAGAAGCGCGTTCCTCCTCCTCCTCCTCCTCCTCCTCCTCCTCCTCCTCCCTTCCTCTGGCCGGCCGAGAGGAGGCGAGCGGAGAAGAACTGCTCCAGGTAGGAGCGCAGGATGCGGAGGTCAGACGGGTTGTCCACCCGCCCGCCGTAGATGGCGTTCTCCAGCAGGCCGCGGACAAACTCCCACTCCAAGGATTCACCTCCTTGGAGACGAGGAGGAGAAGTGAGAGGGAGGAAGGAGTCGCGTGTAAAGATATGAATGTTAAGTAATAAGAAGCCTCCTACCTTCATAGAGCCTGTCGATGATCTCAAAGCCAGCGCGGAGGTCCGACATGGAGAACTCATAGAACTTAGTCCAGCCCTGGAGGAGCAGAGGGGGGGGAGTTACACATATGTGTGGATGTATATATACACATATATATATATATGTGTATATATATACACATATATATGAGAGGGCTGTCTCAAGCAGAGCCTCAGATTCTCCTGACCTGTGACGACAAACATGGAGCAGCAAACTGCAGCGAGCATCACGTGCAGCCTCGTCTCAAAATGTTCAAATGGAGAACTGTGATAGAACTTTTCCACAACTTTCCTAATACTTTTCTAAAACTTTCCTAATACTTTTCTATCACTTTTCTGTAACTTTCCTAATACTTTTCTATAACTTTCCTAATACTTTTTTCTAACTTTTCTATAATTTTTCTAAAACTTTTCTATAATTTTTTCAATAACTTTTCTATGATTTTTCTATAACTTTTTTTAGAAAACAGAAGCGTGTCCGGTTAGTTTATTTGTTGTCTTCATTCCCAACCTGGACTAGTCCGACAGCACTGTGAGTGTATTGTCCTGTGTGTTGTTGTTGTCTTACCTGTGGTATGTAGTTGCGCCTCTCTTGGCACACTGCATGGAACCAGGCCAGACAGAACAGGGCCTGGGCCCGGGACACGACGCCTCCTGCACACACACACACACACACACAGACACAGACACACACACACACACACACACACACGATGCTCGAGCCGTTAGCTCACATGGTTGATGTTAGCGCTGTTAGCTCACATGTAGCATGTGGAGTAAGAAATGCTTTCCTGATACAGAGCAGAAACATGTGAGCCGACCTTTACTGATCTGCTCCGGGCTCCACGACTCGTATGTTCTCAGGAGATTCTTCTTCAACCCGGGAGGAGCCTGGAGAGGAAGAAGAGAGGAAGAAGAGAGGGAAGAGAAGGTTTGTATTGAGATCACATGTTCATGTTCACAGCGTCTAAACAAAGCCGTGTTCTAGGTGCACAGAAGCTGCGTGGTGAGAGGTTACAGAGAAAGAGACGCTAAAGGGAAAACACGAAATACAGAAATAAATCTGTTATAGTGACGCGAGGGGGCTGGATACCTTGAATCTGGGTTCATATATATATATATAAATATATATATATTTTATGGGTTCACATACATATATCTATAAATATATATCTATAAATATATATATCTATATAGATATATATATATATATAAATATATCTATATAGATATATATATATCTATATATATATAGAGAGTGAGAGAGAGAGAGAGTTATTTGTCCATGCAGCTCATCCAGGTATGTGTCCTTTAAACCCTTAAAGATAGATAGATTGATAAATACTTTATTAATCCCCAATGGGAAATTTGTCGTCGCAGTAGCAGCACCAATAAACTAAACACACGAGAATAAAAAATAAAATATAAAAAACAGGGATGAAAGATATAGATGTATACAAGAAGTATACAAAGTAAAATATAAAATAAAATATATATGTATATATACAACATATATGCATACACAATACACAATACAATACTAATGACAAATTAAATTAAATATTAAAATATTAAATATAGACAGTGTGCAAAATGCAAAGTATGTGTATGTGTGTAGTGTAAATAAAAATGAAATGTGTGTGTATGTGTGTAGTGTAAATGCAAAGTGTGTGTATGTGTAGTGTAAATAAATGAAATGTGTGTAGTTATTGCACTAGGATCTGGCAAGAGGTGATCTGTTGTAGAGCCTCATAGCCGTCGGCAGGTTCTCCTGTATCTGTCCTTGTGGCAGCGTGAGGAGACGTCTGGAGAAAGTCCTCCTCTGGCCCTGTAGGAGGTGGTGGAGAGGGTGGTCCGGGTGGAGAGGGTGGTCCGGGTGGAGAGGGTGGAGAGGGTGGAGAGGATGGTCCGGGTGGAGAGGGTGGAGAGGGTGGTCCGGGTGGAGAGGGTGGTCCGGGTGGTCCGGGTGGAGAGGGTGGTCCGGGTGGAGAGGGTGGTCCGGGTGGTCCGGGTGGAGAGGGTGGTCCGGGTTGTCCAATATGGACAGCAGTTTCTTCAACGTCCTCCTCTCCACCACCTGTTCCAGGTGCTCCAGCTGGCAGCCGATAAAGACCTTAACCTCGTGGCCTTAACCTCGTGGCCTTAACCTCGTGACCTTAACTCCTCCACATGTTCCTGTCGTGGTCGTCTGATCCTCTTGGACATCCTGGAGCTCCACTAAACTTTAATGTCTTATTATTCTGTTTGTACGTTTTTAACCGTTTGTTTCACGTCGTGTTTAGCAGGTCGCTAAGTCGTCAGCTAACGGGACTTCAGCTAATAAAATAATGAACTAGAAAGGTGCGACACAAACACTAGGACAGGTATGTCTGGGATAAAGGACGAGCTCCCATGACATAGACACTTCCTAGTAATGTGTGTCCGTGTCTCTGTGAGTATGTGTGTGTCTCTGTGTGTGTCTCTGTGAGTCTCTGTGTGCGCGTGTGTCTGTGTGTGTGTGTGTCTGTGTGAGTGTGTGTCTCTGTGTGTGTGTGTCTCTGTGAGTCTCTGTGTGAGTGTGTGTCTCTGTGTGTCTGTGTGAGTGTCTCTGTGTGTGTGCCTGTGTGAGTGAGTGTGTGAGGACCTCGTAGGTGATCTTCAGGCTGGACTGCAGCAGGATGGGAGGAAACCGGGGATGAACTTCAGCTGTGAGCCAGAGACGGAAACCGGCTTTAGGACGGAGGACATTCAACTCCTGAGGAGGAAGGACACACACACACACACACACACACACACACACACACACACACACACACACACACACACACACACACACACACACACACACACACACACACACACACACACACACACACACACACACACACACACACACACACACACACACACACAATTCCAATGGAACATTATGATTGAAGATAGAAGACAGAAACATTTACTCTACAGTTTGAGCATGTACGTCTTTTTTTGGTTAGAATATATAAATATTTATTATATATATTATATATTATATATATAATAAATATAAATATTATATATATTATATAGAAAATATATATATATATATTATAGATATATATTATAGCGTGTGAAATACAGCCCACATTTAAATGCAGAGAGATACTCAAACATCCACTGTGTCCTCACTCCTCCTTTCCTCTGCTCCCTTTACATCCACTGTGTCCTCAGTCCTCCTTTCCTCTGCTCCCTTTACATCCACTGTGTCCTCACTCCTCCTTTCCTCTGCTCCCTTTACATCCACTGTGTCCTCACTCCTCCTTTCCTCTGCTCCCTTTACATCCACTGTGTCCTCAGTCCTCCTTTCCTATGCTCCCTTTACATCCACTGTGTCCTCACTCCTCCTTTCCTCTGCTCCCTTACATCCACTGTGTCCTCACTCCTCCTTTCCTCTGCTCCCTTACATCCACTGTGTCCTCAGTCCTCCTTTCCTCTGCTCCCTTACATCCACTGTGTCCTCACTCCTCCTTTCCTCTGCTCCCTTTACATCCACTGTGTCCTCACTCCTCCTTTCCTCTGCTCCCTTTACATCCACTGTGTCCTCACTCCTCCTTTCCTCTGCTCCCTTTACATCCACTGTGTCCTCAGTCCTCCTTTCCTATGCTCCCTTTACATCCACTGTGTCCTCACTCCTCCTTTCCTCTGCTCCCTTTACATCCACTGTGTCCTCACTCCTCCTTTCCTCTGCTCCCTTTACATCCACTGTGTCCTCACTCCTCCTTTCCTATGCTCCCTTTACATCCACTGTGTCCTCACTCCTCCTTTCCTCTGCTCCCTTTACATCCACTGTGTCCTCACTCCTCCTTTCCTCTGCTCCCTTTACATCCACTGTGTCCTCACTCCTCCTTTCCTATGCTCCCTTTACATCCACTGTGTCTCCCTCGTTCCACTTGTTGCGTCGGT
>NC_079407.1:27715507-27728007 GCF_029220125.1 Pseudoliparis swirei
TACACATATGTATACATATGAGAAGAGGGGGATCAGGATGGAGTCGTTGATGAAGAAAGAGGAAGTGTGATGTGCGGTGCATACTGAGTGTGAGGTATGCAGCAGTATTCACCGCACACAGAAGAATACCTCATCAGCCCCCTGTGTCCAGAAGCAGGGCTGTGTGTGTGTGTGTGGTGTGTGTGTGTGTGTGTTTGTGTGTGTATGTGTGTGTGTGTGTGTGATATAATGATAGATATGTGATATGGGTTTACAGTGACACACACGCAGCTACACAGGCTCAGTGTGTGAGTGGCTTTGTTATTCACACACGTATCAGCAGATATATCACACACTCACACACACACACACACACACACACACACACACACACACACACACACACACACACAGGGTCGTCTCAGCGTGACCTTCTGCTGCATCCAAGACAACAAGAGAAACAGATGTTCGGCTGCATGTACACAACGTGCACACACACACACACACCTGTGACAGGTATTCAGTCACACACACACCTGTGACAGGTATTCAGTCACACACACACACACACCTGTGACAGGTATTCAGTATTCCTGCTTCTCTGTCCGTGAATACCAAAGTTCACCTTTTTGCTTGTGTGTGTGTGTGTGTGTGTGTGTGTGGTGTGAGTGAGTTAGAGTGTGTGTGTGTGTGTGTTCACCCAGGCATGCTGTGTGTGTGAGCAGTGTCCAGGCCTGGGCTGGAAGGATTGAGTCAGATTAGCTGTCAGAGGTTTACAGACCATGCCTCATGAGCATTCTGATGTACTGCCAACACACACACACATGCACAAACACACACACACACACACACACACACACATAAACATGGAAGTTTCTGCACAGTCACAATTTGGTGCAAATATAATGATGGAGACCCCACACACACACGCTGATGTTCTGACACACACACTCACACACACACACACACACTCCCTCAATGAGGTTATTATTAGCTCTATGGAGCAGCTGCACAACAGAGGACACTCGGCTTCAGTCAATAAAGATGCTGCTGTCAGGAGGAAGAGAGGCTTCTCTTCTCCTCCTCTTCTCCTCCTCTTCTCCTCTTCTCTCCCTTTTGGGTCCAATCAAAACCACTTGAGAATGTATTTAGTTTGAGGGGAACGTCTGTGTGTAGGATCTCGTCCTCCTGGTGTCTCGCTCCGGTCGGTTTGAGAACATGACTTCATGGATTCTGTCAGTTGCACTTTCCCACCACTAGGGGGCGATGTGACCGAGTTCCAGAGGATCAAGTGAGCTGCTAGCGTCGCTGTGAGGACAAGACTCCTTGACTCTAGAACACTGACCCATGAGACCAGTGAAGACCGATGGACGGACCCGGGTCCGAGCCCCGGTGGTCTGGGTGGAGGTTGCAGGTTCTCCATGTGGCAGCGTGGGTTCCCTCCGGGTTCTCCGGGTTCCTCCCACTTGGACTCTAAAGTGCCCGTAGTTGTGAATATGAACATGAATGGTTGTCTGTCTATATATTTATATATATATATATATATATTTAAATATGAAAAATGTACCCCAGGTCCCTCATGCAGTGCTTATATTAGTGATCCATATCCATATTCTTGGGTTATTTTAGCCATTGTGAGATAAATTTAATCTGCAGGTAGACCGGAGAAGTCGAGCACACAGGATTCTCTTTCTTTGAATTTTTTTCCGTGATTGTGTGAGTTGGACAGGTGATTTAAAATAACGTAGAGTGCATGTACACATATATATATATATATATATATATGTATACATATATACATATATGTGTACATGCACTCTACGTTATTTTAAATTACCTGTCACATATGTAGAACTATAGCATCCGGAAGATTCTCCATAGAAAGTGATCCACTGAACCAATACTGGGTCCCAATAACAGTGATTTCATATGTTATTAAAAGAGCTAATACCGGAAAAAAGCTTATTTGATCGTGGCCTCCAACACAAACACACTCCACTGCTACCTGATGACATCATGAACTCACTTTACTGTCAAAAGCAATTCAAAGAGCCAAGTGTGAATTATACTTCGGGTTGTTTCCTCATTTAAATAAAGGAATGTTTGGCCGTGAGTTATTATTGTGTATTCCTCATGAATATTCATACGACCAAGATGCTGACAACCAAAAGCACATCATTTCCCCAAGGTTACCACACCCAGAACGGCTGTTTGAAATGCGTGTGTGTATTCGGTACCCAGGAGGCCGGTGCACAGACAACAAGGACAACAGGGTGTGTTGTTGTCTTGTTACAATATAAATGTGATGTAAGCTGTTATAGCAGGACCCATCAATATTCCCCAAAAGGTGATCAGGGAGGAAGGCGTCGGGGTCTTGTTTTGTAAATGTGCTGCACATTGTTTCATTTTGTAAACTTACAAATGCAATGAATTAGTTTTATTTAATTAGTTTTATTAAATTAAATTAATTTATTACATTAAATTAATTTTATTTAATTAATTAATTAATTGTAATTAATTTTATGTGTTTTAATGTTTTTATTTTAATTATTAATTTTATTTATTTGTTGTTGTTTATTATTTATTTATGTATTATTTACGTATTATTTATTATTTGATTATTATTTAATTATTATTTATTTTGTATTTATGATTTATTTATTGTTTATTTATTATTATTTAGTCACACGCAGCAAACTAAGTTTCATCTGCTCCGTTAACATGAATGATACCCTAACCCTAACCAAGCAGACACACAAGATTATATGGACTAAATAATTAAGTTCATTAAGTACAATAAACTACCCCTCTTTATTACTGTGTGTGTGTGTGTGTGTGAGATCATCACACAGGGTGGCTGTGAAGCGTCTAGTGCAGTAGTGCAGAAGTGCTTGTAGTTAGTGCATGCTGCATGTTGCATGCTGCATGCTGCATGTTGCATGCTGCATGCTGCATGCTGCGCTCTGCTTGCAACTCTCTGCTTTCAGCTACCGCCGCTGGCTAGCTCCCTCATAGGGGGTGAAAAGAGGAGCCGAGAGCTGAGCCTCCTCTGCCAGTCCAGAGCCTCTCCACCACCTCCTGCAGTGCCTCCTCGTGGCCACACATGGTAACTGGGTCCCCTGCGGTCCCAGGCTAAACTGCAGGGGATCTGGGAGCAGCAGTGGGCCCCAGAGATGCGGTGTGCAGGCCCACCACAAGGTGGACACGCCCTGGCACCCATCAACCACTGCCCCAGCTATGGGCAAATAGCCCCACTGCCTTGTGGGTTAGCCTCTTGAGGCAGGGCTCAGGGAGCAGACCCCGACAGAAAAGCAATGCGCTGGCGGTGCGCAATAGATTCAAGATTCAAGATTCAAGATGTTTTATTTGTCACATACACACACAGGGTGTGCAGTGAAATGAAAGTGGCAATGCTCAGCAGGAATGTGCAAGGGCAACAAGTACACACTATTTACAAATAAAAACCAACACAATATTTACAGTAAGTGTGTGTGTGTGTGTGTGTGTGTGTGCCTAAGAGGGGCAGTTGTGTGGGTCTATGTGGGGTCCTGGTGAGGTCGGAGTTCACAATCCTGATGGCCTGAGGAAAGAAACTCCGTCTCAGTCTCTCTGTTCTTGCAGCGTGACTACGGAGGCGCCTGCCTGACCGCAGCAGCTGAAACAGTCTGTTGTTGGGGTGGTGAGGATCCTTCATGATCCTGCCGGCTCTGGTTCTGCACCTCCTGGTGTACAAGTCCTGCAGGGTGGGAGTGTAGTTCCAATAGTGCGCTCAGCCGAACGCACTACTCTCTGCAGAGCCTTCCTGTCCTGAGCGGAGCAGTTGCCAAACCAGGCTGTGATGCTTCCTGTCAGGACGCCTCTACAGCTCCAGAGTAGAAGGACTGAAGGATCCTCTGGGAAACTTTAAATTTCCTCAGCTGCCTGAGGTGGTAGAGGCGCTGCCTTGCCTTTCTCACCAGAGTGTCTGTGTTTGTTGACCATGTCAGATCCTCGGTGATGTGGACTCCCAGGTATTTATACCCGCTCACCCTCTCCACAGTAGTCCCGTTAATCCCCAGTGGTGAGTACGTCCTCTGTTGTTGTACCTTCCTAAAGTCCACAATCAGCTCCTTAGTTTTGGTGACATTCATGATGAGGCTGTTGTCCTGGCACCAGAGTGACAGATCAGCAACTTCCTCCAGGTAGGCCTTCTCGTCGTTGTCGGAGATCAGGCCCACCACCACTGTGTCATCCGCAAACTTGATGATGGTGTTGGAGCTGAACCTGGCCACACAGTCATGTGTGTACAGGGAGTACAGTAGGGGCTGAGGACGCAACCCTGGGGGGATCCTGTGTTCAGGGTGAGGGATTTGGAGGTGTGTCTGCCCACCCTGACCACCTGTGGCCTGGCGGTCAGGAAGTCCAGGATCCAAGCACACAGGGGGGTGTTCAGTCCCAGCTCAATCAGCTTGCCGGCCAGTCTGGAGGGACTATGGTGTTGAATGCTGAACTATAATCAATGATCAGTAGTCTCACATAGCCCCACCTCTGGCTGTCCAGATGAGAGAGTGGTGTGCAGTACCTGGGAGACAGCATCATCCGTGGATCTGTTTGGGCGATAAGCAAACTGCAGCGGGTCCATGGAGGAAGGGAGGAAGGCGCAGATGTAGTCCTTTATCAGCCTCTCAAAGCATTTCATGACCACCGAGGTGAGGGCCACCGGTCGGTAGTCATTCATACATGCTGGAGAAGCATTCTTGGGCACAGGGACAATAGTGGATCTCTTGAAGCAGGCGGGGACCACGGACTCAGCCAGGAGAGGTTGAATATTGTGGTGAACACTGGAGCTAGCTGGTTAGCACAGGTCTTCAGTACTCGCCCAGATATGCCATCTGGACCTGCAGCTTTCCTGGTGTTCACCCTCAACAGAGCCCTCCTCACACTGTGCTCGGTCACAGAGAGTGTGTGTTCATCCCCAGCGGTAGAACTCACCTCGGCTACGCTAACGGTGTTGTTGTTAGCCGGCGAGCTAGCGCTGTTGTTGCTAGCCTCAAACCGTGCATAAAATGAGTTCAGGTCGTCCGCTAGGGATGCGTCGGCACTCACCATTGCGCGGGTCTGCGTAGTTTGTGATAGTCCGTAGCCCCTGCCATAGGCGCCTGGTGTCGCGCTGCTCCATCTGTGATTCCACTCTGTCTCGGTACCTCCTCTTGGCCTCCTTCACCGCTCTCCTCAGTCCATAGACCGCTGCCTTGTACTGTCCATGTTGCCGGATACAAGACCGGAGTTATAGGCAGCAGTGCGGGCGTTCACAGCTACACGGATGGATCTATCAACCCACGGCTTTTGATTAGGAAAGACCCTAACTTTTACCGTGGGGACGATGGTGTCCGTTAAGCGTTGCTATGAGGCTCATTGCTACTTCCAAACTCGCTGACGTCACTGGAACTGGATTGGATCATGTCCCAGTCGACAATACTCAGAGCGTCCTGTAGCTCAGCCTCTGATTGGTCAGACCACCGCATTACGTTCCTCGTCACTACCGCTTCCCGCGATCCTTTGTTTATACTCCGGAAGCAGAAAAATGGCGGCATGGTCTGATTTCCTAACGGAGGAGAGAGACAGCCTTATAGCCTCTCTTGAATGGCGATAGCAGTGGTCCAACGTTCTTTCCTCTGGTAGCACACGTAATGTGCTGGTGAAAGTTCGGCATGACTTTTTTTAGGTTTGCCTTGTTAAAGTCCCCAGCCACCACCACAGCCGCGTCGGGATACTTGTTCTGATGCCGACATAACACATCATGTAGGTCCGATAGTGCTACGTCGGTGTCCGCTTGTGGTGGAATGTAGACGGCTGTGGTGATGACCGAGCTGAACTCCGGGAAGGTAGAATGGACGGCATGAGATCGTCAGATGTTCCAGGTTCGGCGAGCAGGAACGAGAAAGAGTCTTAATGTTCTTGGGGTCGCACCACATGTTGTTCGTCATGAAGCAGACCCCTCCACCCTTAGATTTACCAGACTCTTCCGTTCTGTCTGTATGGAAAACAGATAAGGACCCGGTTTGACATATGGCTCGATCCGCACCAGCGGGTCAGCCAAGTTTCCGTCAGACAAAAGATGTTACAATCCCGCATGTCCCGTTGGAATCTGATCCTTGCCCTAAAATCATCCATCTTATTTTCCAGAGACTGGACGTTAGCAAGAAGGATGCTGGGCAGAGGTGGACGGTGGGCTTGAACTCTCAGTCTGTTCAATTCCGCTCCGTTTCCCTCGATGTTTTCGTCGTCTTCCCGTAGTAGCGGCTCCACTGCTGTTGTTGTGGTTCGCTCGTACGATCTCTGCCGGCCACGCTGGATCGATGGAAAAAGTGGACAAAAACCCTTGTTTTGCGCAAAAGTTTATGTCCAAAAGTGTGCTGCGGTCGTATGTTGTTAGTGCCGATGTGTTTGTGGCAAAGAAAATATTAAAAATAAACACAAAAACTAAAAGAGCGCACAATCTCCGCGGAGCTGCCGCGACGGCGACTGGACACTGCCGCGCCATCCAATAGGCGGGCCTAAACAGAGCCAGGACCCGGCAGCCTCCTGCAGCCGGGATGGGGAACTGGTCGTCCTGGGCTCACCCATGCCACCAGATGTACCTCACCATGGCGAAGATAGTGCTACTGGGGATAGCGCGCCTCCAACGGCACTCTAAATAATCTCTTTGCGCAGGTATCCACCTCTGACCACGGTGAATACTCTGGATCCACATCTGGTTGAAGACTGGCGGCGTTGGGCAGGTTTGAATAGACTGGGAGCTTCTAGTCAGAGCCCTGCAGGGTATTGGTCTATCAGCTGGGACTGAGTGGCAGCTGATCTGGGCAGCACCCTGTGTGACTGAGCAGCCCCTATTTAGGGACCACACTGCTCACCTCAATCCGAGGAGGGGCCTAGAAAAGGTGGCCGAAAAAATGCCCACTCAACTCGCACCTGGACAGGATACCGCACCTGTCGGGTCATTCCACTTCTGCGGTCGAAACAGAAGAAAAAAAGAAAAAAAACCTAAAACTGGCAACATGGAACGTAAGAACTCTCCTGGCCTCCTATGGCAGAACCGAAGGACCTCACAGAAGAACAGCACTTTTTTATTCTTGTGTGTTGCTGCTACTGACTCGACAAATTTCCCCTTGGGGATTAATAAAGTATATATCTATCTATCTATCTATCTATCTGATTGCGGCCGAGCTGAGGCGTTACAACATCGACATCGCCGCTCCTTGATGAAGGGTCGCTGAGAGAGGAAGGGTCCGGTTACACCTTCTTCTGGAAAGGCGATCCCCCAGGTGGACAACATCTGCACGGTGTGGGACTGGCCATCAAGAACACACACAAGACTCACTGAAACACCTGTGGGCATCAGTGAAAGACTGATGACCCGCCGTATCCCCCTGGCGAAGAACCGCTTTGCTACACTTCTTAGTGTGTATGCGCCAACACTGCCATCCGACACTGAGGTTAAAGACTCATACTATCAGTCACTGGATGAGGCTCTCCACCGGATCCCCAAGACCGACAAGATCCTCCTCCTTGGGGACTTCAATGCTCGTGTGGGGCAGAGTGACAGGATATGGAAAGGAGTGCTTGGCAGGCATGGTGTTGGTCAGGCCAACTCAAATGGCATGAGATGACTTCCTCTCTGCTCTGAGCACAACCTGACCATAACCAACACCATCTTCCAGCAAAAGACCAAATACAAAACATCATGGATGCACCCACGCTCTAAACATTGGCACCTGATTGACTATGTCATCGTGAGACGTTGTGACATCAAAGATGTTCTCATATGCCGGGCCATGAGGTGCAGAATGCTGGACAGACCACAGGATGATCGTGGCCAAAGTCCACATGAGCGTACGCCCCCCCATGCGGAAACGTGGGGTCAGTGGGAGATGCTTAGACTGTGCCCGTCTGAAGGATACCAGCACAAGAAATGAGTTCCGATGCTCCCTGGCTGAAAAACTTGAAGCGCTTGAACTCACCTTGAGAGGAGAGAATGACACAGACCAGCAGTGGACCGCTATCAGCTCAGCCCTTCATGAAGCAGCAGCCCACACAATCGGCTATAAGACCAAAAACCACCAGGACTGGTTTGACAATAACTCAGACACCATCCGTAACTCACTGAACGCCATGCACAAAGCACACCAGGCAACCCTGAAAAACCCCTCATTGAGCACCGCCAGACAGACATGGCAGAGGGCGAGGCGTGAACCCAACGGACAATGCAAAACAAGTGGTGGACAGAGAAGGCACAGGAAATCCAATCTTTCACTGATAGAAATGATATAAAACACTTTTACAATGCAGTCAAATCTATCTACGGCCCAACAAACCACTGCATCACTCCTGTTAAAACCGCAGATGGGCTCAGAGTCCTAAAGGACCAGAGCAGTATACTGGAGAGGTGGGCTGAACATTTTAATACCCTGCTTCATCAGGCCTCTGAAGCAGACCGCACCATCCTGGATCAACTGCCTGAACTTCCACCGATTGACAACCTTAACCAACCCCCGACCTTCCTGGAGGTCCTGTCAGCCGTCCGCTCTCTGAAGAACAACAAGTCTCCTGGCATGGACCATATCCCTGCGGAGCTGCTTAGACAGGGTGGTTACCTCTGGACAAGAGCGCTACATCAACACATCACTAAAGTATGGGCTGATGAAAACATCCCACAGCAATGGAGAGATGACAACATTGTCACTATATATACAAACAAAGGTGACAAGACCATCTGTGGCAACCACAGGGGGACAGCACTCCTTGCTGTTGCTGGTAAGGTCCTGGCCACGGTGCTGCTGCAGAGGCTCCTCAACAACATCACAGAGGCTCCCAGAGGCACAGCGTGGCTTTAGGAAGAACAGGAGCACAGTCGACATGGTCTTCACAGCCCGGCAGCTTCAGGGAAAGTGCAGGGAGCAACATCAAGACCTGTTTATGGCTTTTGTCGACCTCTCCAAAGCCTTCGACACTGTGCAGAGAGACCGACTGTGGGACATCCTGCTCCGCTTTGGATGCCCTAACAAGTTTGTCAACATCCTCCGACAGTTTGATGATGGTCTGAATGCTAGGGTGACAAGAGGAGGACAAGAGTCTGCCTCCTTCCCTGTGTGCACAGGGGTCAGGCAGGGTGTGTACTAGCACCAGTGCTCTTTAACATCTTCCTCCTATGCGTCACCCAGCTGCTCCATAAGGACATTGAGGACAACAGCGGGGTGACAGTAGTCTATAGGCTCGATGGCAACCTCTTTAACATCAGGAGGCTGCAGGCCACCACCAAGCTGCACAGAGGGAGGTCCTTGAGCTGCAGCATGCAGATGACTGAGCTCTGGTGGCTCCACAGACCTCCTGTCCTGGAGCAGCTGTGAAGGCTTCCAGCAGGATGGGGCTGACCATCAACATCACCAAAACAGAGGTAGTCTGTCAGTGGAGCACCGACATCCCACCACGCCACCCATCTTCAGCATCAATGATAAGCATCTGTCTGTAGTACCATCATTCAAATACCTCGGGAGTATCCTCTCTGAGGACAATAACATCGACAATGAGGTCCAGAACAGAATCAAACAAGCACCAGCTGCCTTTGGGAGACTCAGGCGCCGGGTCTTTCAAAACAAGAACTTATATCTCCATACAAACATCTCTGTGTATCAAGCAGTTTGCATCAGCACCTCCTCTACAGCTGTGAAGCCTGGGTCACTTACAGCCGCCATGGGAAGGCCCTGGAGCATTTCACATCCGCTGTCTCCAGCGAATGCTAGGAATCACTTGGCCTGACCGAGTGCCACACACCGAGATCCTCAGGAGAGCAGGCTGTAGGAGCATGGAGGCCACCATCACCACAACCAGATCCTCAGGAGAGCAGGAGCATGGAGGCCACCATCACCACGACCAGATCCTCAGGAGAGCAGGAGCATGGAGGCCACCATCACCACGACCAGATCCTCAGGAGAGCAGGCTGTAGGAGCATGGAGGCCACCATCACCCACTACCAGACCCTCAGGAGAGCAGGAGCATGGAGGCCACCATTACCACTACCAGATCCTCAGGAGAGCAGGAGCATGGAGGCCTCCATCACCACGACCAGATCCTCAGGAGAGCAGGAGCATGGAGGCCACCATCACCACGACCAGATCCTCAGGAGAGCAGGAGCATGGAGGCCTCCATCACCACGACCAGATCCTCAGGAGAGCAGGAGCATGGAGGCCACCATCACCACGACCAGATCCTCAGGAGAGCAGGCTGTAGGAGCATGGAGGCCACCATCACCCACTACCAGCTACGATGGCTGGGGCACGTCATAAGGATGCCCCTCAATCGGCTGCCTCACAAAGTGCTGTGTGGCCAGCTCGCCCAAGGCCAGCGCTCTGCTGGAGGCAGAAGAAGCTCTAAAGACCAGATAAAAACAGCGCTAAAGAAATGTAAAATCAGACCAGGGGACCTGAGGCTGCTGAGCGTAACACCTGGAGTCAGATGTGCCAAGACGGGACCACAGGAGGAGGCCAGGAGGCAGGAAGGAAGGCAGACAAGAAAAACAACCAAGGTTGCCAGGACAACCACTACGACATACGCATGTCCACCTGGGACCAGACCTGAGGGTCCAGGAGAGGACGACACGGCCACCAGAGACTCACCGCTGAGTCAGACGTGGACGTCATCATCGGCTTCATGGACAACTACAAGCAAAGCAAGTGTGTGTATCGTGTGTGTGTATCGTGTGTGTGTGTGTGTCTATCGGAGGGAAAACATATGACATCATGGTCTAGAAGTTTGAGCTCCAGAAAGTTCTGGTGAGAGCCAATCAGGACGAGAGCTTGTAGATCAATGACCACCGATCCAGAGCTGGAGGCGTCTGGTGGGCGGAGTCACGAACCCAGCTGTGATGCAACACTCACCCAGGGCCTGGCTGGCGAACGCCGCCATGGCGCTCTGGAGCCGGTCCGGCCTGATCGCCTGGACCAATAGCAGCTGGGAGGGGGCGGGGCCAAGAGAGAGAGAGACAACAGCTGTCCGTCAACACCTCACACACACACACGCACACACACACACACACACACACACGCAGTGTATTGATTGGCAGCTGACCTGCTGGAAGGGAGACAGCTTCCTGCTGACGGCCGGCGGGACTTCCTGTTCACACCGAGAGCTCCGAGAGAAGGAGAGCCACAGGTCTGAGTCCCCCAGACACAGGGACTGGAACAGGGCCGGGAACGTGGCCTGGAGGGGGGGGGGGAGGTTAATTATTAATTATAAGTAAGTTATTGCATTTGCAGCTGATGATGCAACACTGTAACATTCTGAGATGTGTAAATAATCGGGGTTACTTTCAAAATGGCCGCCGCCCCGTGCCTCTCCTGGTCGATCCAAGAAGGAAACTCCTGAGAGAAATATAACTTAAATGATTAATAATAATCATATATATTATAAATATATATTATAAATATATATATATATTTATGATATATATATATTTATATATAAATATATAGATATATATATTTATATAATATAAGTTTTATCAGATTAAAGATGCCCTCTGACCTCTTTCTTAAACATCTCTCCCACGATGGATCCCGTGAACACTTCCCACTCCTGAGGACAGAGTCAACATTCACAAAGAAAACTAAAGAAAACTAAAATGTGTTTTACTTTTAATTTAATTTAGTCCTAAACATGCGGATCCTGTAATGTAGAGAGAGACTCACGTTCTCCTGGAAGAGGGCGGGGTACAGGCCTCTCACGAAGTGCATCGCAAACATCAGCTGGTCCGCCTGAGAGAGAGAGAGAGAGGGGGGGGGGGAGAGAGAATAAATACATAAACATTTTAAATTCCATGACTTTTCCAGGTGTTCCATGACCACAGGACACAGTGACTGAGTGGTGCAGTTGGAGCGCGGGAGTCGAGCAATGTACGACGTGACGGGGCAGACTCCCCAAAGAGTGGATAAATAAATATATATATATTCATATCAATAAATATACATATATACAAATAAATATAAATACAAATAAATATACATATATAAAGAAAAAAATACATATATATAATAATAATTTAAGAAAATACATATATATATCTATATATATATGAAAATATATATATATATGAATATATCTATATAAATAGTTATATATAAATATATATATATAAATATTTATTTTAATATATAAAAAAATATAAATATATATAAATAAATATATAAATATTTGTTAGTTTCTGAGGGATGGATTTGGGGGAGGAGTCAAATATCCCTCGTGGATGCCAGACGCTCACTGCTCCGACAAAACATTTCATTACGACATTTATTCTCAATAACTACTAAAAACCAGCAGAGCGGGCCGACAATTATATTAACCAGACTGCATTGATCTCGTCTCCGGACTCATTCCACAGCCGAGCCTGAGACTAACTGATCAGTGATCTGGAATCATTATCTATCGACCGTATTCACACCAGAGTTTATCAAGTCGAGCGCCGCCCCTTTAAGAAGGTTCCCTTCACA
>NC_079407.1:27730507-27735507 GCF_029220125.1 Pseudoliparis swirei
TGTGTGTGTGTGTGTGTGTGTGTACCTCCAACAGAGACTCCTCCAGCTGAGCCAGCTGGATCTTCTTTTCTTCTTCTTGTTGCAGCAGTCGAGTTTTTTCAGTCTCCAACTCTGGTTTCTCCTGCTGGATGGTCAGAGCCAGCAGCTGCCACACACACACACACACACACATAGAGACACAGATACACACAGATATACACACACACACACAGTGTGACTACATGCTCCGCACACACTGTATGATGTCGGGTCACATGACCCACCTGTCCTCGTAAGCCGGCCCCGGTGGTCGTGAAGTTGACCTCCGTAACCACGGACACGGCGTCGGGGGGGATGAAGGGGGCGGGGTTACGCGTCGCCAGGAAGAGCCGGAAGTCCTCGTTGTAGTCGATGACCTTGTCTCCAATCTGGACCACGTACCTGGGCCCTGGAGACACACACACACACACACTGTGATTGTGTCCTTGAATATAAAAGAGTGATATATAAATATATACATAAATATATTTTTAATTTATATATATTTTATTTCTTTATATATATGTATATTAATATTTGTATATAAATATATATATTTTAATATATATATACACATACATATATATATTAATTTATGTATATAAATATATATTTTTTAATATATTAATATATACATCTCTATATTTGAATATATATTTTTTAATATGTATATATTTTATTCTATATGTATATATAAATATAATTTTTTAATATATGTATTAATATATAAATATCTATATTTTAATATATATATTTTGATATATATATATATATGTAAATATATACATATTTTATATAAATAAATAAATATATATAAATGTTACAAATGTATATATATATATATACGTGTGTGTGTGTGTGTGTGTGTACCTTGTGCTATGAGCTCCCTCCTCAGCAGGGGGTAGAGAACAGGTTCCACTCCGTCCATCTCCTGGATGATCAGTGTTTTTCCAAATCTAACGGCCAGTTCAAGGGACGTCATGAAGTTACTATCCTGAGGAGAACATTCACACACGACTACATTACAATATTGGTTATATACATATACACACACACATACACACACACACATATCTATATAGAGAGAACTAATTTCCCCTTGGGGATTAATAAAAGTGTATATTATATATATATTTATATATCTATATATAGAGGTGTTTTACCTGTTGGTTGATGACCTCCAGTCTGTGCTGCTGGAGGTGTGTGCGGAGCCATTCTGTAGCTCGAGATGACGGGTCGATGAGGAACGGACACGCAACACTCTGAGTGAGGAACACCACACACAACGTTCAGAGAGTGTCTGTGTGTGTGTGTGTGTGTTTTCATGCTGAGCTCTTCCATTTCACGGTCTCCTGCTGAGCCATTCTCTTCCTCTAACCTGCTCATTCCCTGTGTAAACTTTATTTATACGTATAAATTGAAGAGTATAAAGATGACAATATTCAGAGTGAAGAGAAAACAGAGAGAGGGCAAGACGAGGCGCTGAGAGGATGAAGGATGGAACGACGTCTCACCTGCAGCTGGAGCTCATTGATCTGAAGGCGGCATGGACAACGAGACACGATGGAGACAGACGGAGGCCAAGATGAGGTCATCAAGATGAGGTCATCAGACGAGACACGATGGAGACAGACGGAGGACAAGATGAGGTCATCAGACGAGACACGATGGAGACAGACGGAGGACAAGATGAGGTCATCAAGATGAGGTCATCAGACGAGACACGATGGAGACAGACGGAGGACAAGATGAGGTCATCAAGATGAGGTCATCAGACGAGACACGATTGAGACAGACGGAGGACAAGATGAGGTCATCAAGATGAGGTCATCAGACGAGACATGATGGAGACAGATGGAGGACAAGATGAGGTCATCAAGATGAGGTCATCAGACGAGACACGATGGAGACAGATGGAGGACAAGATGAGGTCATCAGACGAGACACGATGGAGACAGATGGAGGACAAGATGATGTCATCAAGATGAGGTCATCAGACGAGACACGATGGAGACAGATGGAGGACAAGATGAGGTCATCAAGATGAGGTCATCAGACGAGACACGATGGAGACAGATGGAGGACAAGATGAGGTCATCAAGATGAGGTCATCAGACGAGACACGATGGAGACAGACGGAGGACAAGATGAGGTCATCAGACGAGACACGATGGAGACAGACGGAGGACAAGATGAGGTCATCAGACGAGACACGATGGAGACAGACGGAGGACAAGATGAGGTCATCAAGATGAGGTCATCAGACGAGACACGATTGAGACAGACGGAGGACAAGATGAGGTCATCAAGATGAGGTCATCAGACGAGACACGATGGAGACAGATGGAGGACAAGATGAGGTCATCAAGATGAGGTCATCAGACGAGACATGATGGAGACAGATGGAGGACAAGATGAGGTCATCAAGATGAGGTCATCAGACGAGACACGATGGAGACAGATGGAGGACAAGATGAGGTCATCAGACGAGACACGATGGAGACAGATGGAGGACAAGATGATGTCATCAAGATGAGGTCATCAGACGAGACACGATGGAGACAGATGGAGGACAAGATGAGGTCATCAAGATGAGGTCATCAGACGAGACACGATGGAGACAGATGGAGGACAAGATGAGGTCATCAAGATGAGGTCATCAGACGGGGCTTTAAACCCTTAATGTTTTTTATATTTATTGTTTTACTGTATTTATTTATGTGCATTCAACGTCTTTAAACACAAATATTACAAAATAAGTTGAACTTTAGCGACAAACACAGGACAAAGTAGAGAGAGAGAGAGAAAGAGAGGGAGAGAGAGAGGGAGAGAGAAAGAGAGAGACAGAGAGAGAGAGAGAGAGAGAGAGGGAGAGAGAGAGGGAGAGAGAGAGAGAGAGAGAGAGAGAGAGAGAGAGAGAGAGAGAGAGAGAGAGAGAGAGAGAGGGAGAGAGAGAGGGAGAGAGAGAGAGAGACAGAGAGAGAGGGAGAGAGAGAGACAGAGAGAGAGGGAGAGAAAGAGACAGAGAGAAAGAGAGAGAGAGAGAGAAAGAGAGAGAGACAGAGAGAGACAGATAGAGAGAGAAAGAGAGAGAGAGATGGATTGGTGATTAAAATGCTTTAAGATTGACTCCTGTCGGCTCTCAAGATGGCGACGGCGAGCCAGCGGCTCACAGCTAACTGTGCTAGCAATGCTAAGCTAACTAAGTGCTAAAGTGCTAACGTGAACTAACATGCTTACGTGCACTAACACCATGTGCTACGTCAACAAGGAGAGCTTCCAACACACACGAGTGGGAGAGCCACTTCCTGTCAGGTAGACGTTACTCTCCTGGAGCACAGCGCTATATTAACATAATAATAATAATAACAACAACAATAATAATGATAATAATAATAGTAATAATAATAGTATTAATAATAATAATAAATAATGATAATAATAATAATGATACTAATAATAAATAATGATACTAATAATAATAGTAATGATAATAATAATCAAGTGAATTCAAACTGCAGTAGGTGTGTGTCTGACCTGCAGGATGACCAGAGCGTTCTCCATGGAGAGATCATCGGAGGGGAGACCTTGACTCTTCCAGGTCAGCTGCTCGCTCTCCGAGCACAAGAACGACCGCAAGTCAAACTCTGAGAAACACACACACAACACACACACAAACACACACACACACACACAACACAACACACACACACAACACACACGCACGCTTGATGAAGGCGGTGGATGGACTCAACGACTCGGGGGTCAAACTCGATGACTCGGCTGTTTAGGCTCTACATCCGGGACGATGTTGCCGGGCAGAATAATAAAGTCAGAGCTCTTAATAAAACTAACAATGAGTGCTGAAAGAACACAGAGTTTACAGGAGTTTTTACTAGATACGTTCTAACACTCTCCACCATAAGAATGATTTATCAGCATATTGAGTCGTCCGGGAAGTGTTTATGAAGTGTGTGTCTACACATTGTGTGTGTGTGTGTGTGTGTGTATGTGTGTTTACTCTGCAGTCCAGACTCAGCCAGCCACGTCTCCTGGCAGCGGCGCCGGCGGTCCTCTGAGGCGGAGGACAGGTACGTGATGAAGGCCGCGGCGAGCAACGCCCTCATGGGGAGCGTCTCCAACTCGCCCTTAATCTCAGACATCTGAGAGAGAGAGACGGGAGATCAGGGTGGGAGGAGGAGAGAGAGAATGAGAGAATGACTTTAAAACTTTTGGGGACTTTTCCAGGAAATAACATTTAAATACAGAAGCATGAAACATGAGGTTCACCTTAAGAATCCTCTCTCTGTGTGTGTGTCAGAGGAGATGGAGTGTTTTAATTAAGGTGCAGACAGATGCTGCAGAGAGGAGTAAAAACAGCCAGAAGGGAGCGAGACAGCAGACAGAGACGTCCCTGTGACACACACACACACACACACACACACACACACACACACACACACACACACACACACACACACACACACACACACACACACACACACACACACACACACACACACACACACACACACACACACACACACACACACACACACACACACACACACACACACACACACACACACACACACACACACACACACACACACACACACACACACACACCTGTGTGTTCCAGCGCGTGTGCTCCCCGTCCAGCTGGGAGAGGAGCTGCTGGGCGGCCGTGATCGTGTCCTGAGCTTTAGAAACATCAGACTCCAACCGGGCCGCTTCAGTGGTGTGACACTGAAACCTGAGGAGGAGGAGGGGGGGGGGGGAACGACGATGACGAGGGAATGGAAGAGGAAGGAAGAAGAGGAAGAAGAGGAGAGGCGCAGCGTTAACTGATCGTTTCTTTCCACAGGTTCAGACACATGTTGACCTTTGACCTTTCCAGGACTTTAAAACAAATTTCTATGACCAAATATTTTGTAAAACCATAAATAAAAAATGAATGAACAAAAGTTTGATTAAAAGAA
>NC_079407.1:27740507-27780507 GCF_029220125.1 Pseudoliparis swirei
TAGCCCCATTCCTTCTCCGAGTGAAGAGGAGAGAGTTGGTTCAGGAACATTCAGAGTAAGACCCATCATCACCTCCATATCCATATAATACTTCCATTGTATCACATCTCACCCGTATTATTAAGATCATCTATTCTAGTCTTCCCATCCATTCTTGACCTCTCTTCATACCACATATTTCCTCGCTTCCCTCTCATCTCATTCCTTCCTCCTCCATTGCTTCACTTCCTGAACGTCTCCATCTTCCACCTCCTTTCCATTCTTCACATCTTTGTCCCAGTTTCCCCCCTCGCCGTCTCCAGCTCTCCAGGAGACGAGGCAGCGACAGCCCAAAGGGACGAGAGTCTAGTTGTTAATTATCCGTCTGCTGACAGTTTGTCTTGTTCCTTCTCTCTCTCTCTCTCTCTCGCCCTCGTTCCCTCCATCTCACTCAAGAAAGCCAATTCCGCAACGAGAGAACGACGGGATATCATAACTAATGAACGGGGCCTTCCCGCCGATACATCCACCCTCCAGATGGAGACAGCAGGAAGAACAAACAAACACACACACACACACACACACACACAGTAAACTTCAGACTTCACAGCGGGGGAGACGGCGTCGTGGGAAATCCAGAATTTTTTTTTCTTGTGTAGTAGAATGCAGATGAGGAGAGGAGGAGCGAAGGGAAAAGAGAAGCGAAGAATAGAAGATCAAAAGAAGGACTGCAGTGTGAGTTCAGGGGAGGACACACATCACTCAGTTACACACATTGACATACACACACACACACACACACACTCACCTGCATGGAGGTGGTGATCTCCTGCAGGGCGGAGTCGGCCTCCTGCTGCTTGGTCCTCAGCAGCTGGCTCTGCGCGGCCGCTCTGTCCTGCAGCTCGTCCACTAAGGCTTTGGCTTCGTTCAGCTTGGACACGCCGGCCTGCAGCGAGAGGAACGCCAGAACACGGGCTGCAGGTCACCGGGCCCAGAACACGGGCTGCAGGTAACCGGGCCCAGAACACGGACTGCAGGTAACCGGGCCCAGAACACGGACTGCAGGTAACCGGGCCCAGAACACGGACTGCAGGTAACCGGGCCCAGAACACGGGCTGCAGGAAACCGGGCCCAGAACACAGGCTGCAGGTCACCGGGCCCAGAACACGGGCTGCAGGTAACCGGGCCCAGAACACGGACTGCAGGTAACCGGGCCCAGAACACGGGCTGCAGGTAACCGGGCCCAGAACACGGACTGCAGGTAACCGGGCCCAGAACACGGGCTGCAGGTAACCGGGCCCAGAACACGGACTGCAGGTAACCGGGCCCAGAACACGGGCTGCAGGTAACCGGGCCCAGAACACGGGCTGCAGGTAACCGGGCCCAGAACACGGACTGCAGGTAACCGGGCCCAGAACACGGGCTGCAGGTAACCGCCCAGAACACGGGCTGCAGGTAACCGGGCCCAGAACACGGGCTGCAGGTAACCGGGCCCAGAACACGGGCTGCAGGTAACCGGGCCCAGAACACGGGCTGCAGGTCACCGGGCCCAGAACACGGGCTGCAGGTAACCGGGCCCAGAACACGGACTGCAGGTAACCGGGCCCAGAACACGGGCTGCAGGTAACCGGGCCCAGAACACGGGCTGCAGGTAACCGGGCCCAGAACACGGGCTGCAGGTCACCGGGCCCAGAACACGGACTGCAGGTAACCGGGCCCAGAACACGGGCTGCAGGTAACCGGGCCCAGAACACGGGCTGCAGGTCACAGGGCCCAGAACACGGGCTGCAGGTAACCGGGCCCAGAACACGGGCTGCAGGTCACAGGGCCCAGAACACGGGCTGCAGGTAACCGGGCCCAGAACACGGGCTGCATGTAACCGGCCCAGAACACGGGCTGCAGGTCACAGGGCCCAGAACACGGGCTGCAGGTAACCGGGCCCAGAACACGGGCTGCAGGTAACCGGGCCCAGAACACGGGCTGCAGGTAACCGGCCCAGAACACGGGCTGCAGGTAACCGGGCCCAGAACACGGGCTGCAGGTAACCGGGCTCAAGGTTCTGATGGAAGCCCACGGACAACTTCAGAGAAGATGTTTATAAACATATCAAACTAACTTCATAGATGTTTATAAACATATGTACTGAATAAATCAAACTCACTGTTGTACATCAGCATATTCTCGTGGTATTGTTTTCCATATATATATACACACATAAATATATACACATATATATATATAAACACACATCTATACATATAGACACAAATATGTATATACATATATATATACACACGTAAATATATACATATATATATATATATTATAGACACATATATATTATATACACATATATTAGTGCTGTGAAAAATAACGCGTTAACTCAGTTAATTCAATTACAGGTTTAACTAGTTTTTGTTTTTTTAACGCATTTAACGCATGCGCAGAATGAGCTTCCAATCCGTCTGTTGTTGGTCGTCGGGACGAAAACAAAGTCACTTGCAAAATGATCTTCCAATCCACCACTTCAATCTGAACTCTGTCCGCTCTCATGCAGACGGTCTGTTCATCGGTAATGATCCTTCCGCAGGTTCACCTCCGGAAACCTTCTTACGACTTTTACTTCCTGTAGATCAGGGTCTCAACACGTCGATCGCGACCTGCCAGTCGATCGCGGCGTAGTGTCGGTAGATCGCATGACATTAAAGAGATTGGCCCGCCCCCTGACATGTTCTCTATAGCACGTCTTTGTTCTTTTATTAAACTAAACGTCTGTTGTTGATCGTATCTCCACAGCAGCATGTCATTTCTGTCTCTTCGCGTTGCGTTAACACTTATCGATCTCCGTCTGGCGCGCCACAGAGCTCCGTCGCGCGCATCGGGACCGAGCAAAAAAAGTCACTTGTCAATCTGTCCGTGTCCGGGCCGGTGAGGTTTCAGCTTTGCAGCGGTGTCCCCGCCGTCCCTTTCATCACGGCCCAGTTCATGAAGAAAACCCACACAGTCAGTTTGCCTCAGCAGCTGCTAGAGGAAGACTAGAGGCCTTTAGATTGTATCATGGTGGAGTTAATGGTTGACAAACAAGAGAAACATGTTCTGTTTAACCCTCCTGTTACCTTTACATTTACTAACATATTTTACCCTCAGGGTCAATTTGACCCCAGCAATTAAAACCTCCAGAAAATTATTAGAATTAATATTGCTTCCCAAGTTTAAGTGTGAGGTACTTTATGTTTGTTTGTTGACTACCTAAATAGCCCTTTAAATATATAAAAAAGTTGATATTTCTTATATGTTTGACACAGTGAAAAACAGCCTGGGGTCAAATTGACCCCAAAGAACACCGACATTAAACATTGAATGGGGTCAAATGGACCCGAAAGGTAACAGGAGGGTTAAACATTCTGTTTAGGATGAAGATGTATTAATGTTCCCTATGGAAGAAAACTGCTAAATAACTGCTGAGTTGCAGCACCATTGTATAGAAGAATGTATAAATGTATATATCCATCTTTTGTCATAAATCTCTATGTTCTCACAAAATATACCGAGAATATCGGTAATATGTGATTAATCATGATTAATCCACAAAAACCTGTGATTAACCCGATTAAAAATGTTAATCGTTTCACAGCCCTAACATATATATATATATATATATATATATATATATATTATATACACATATATATATATATATATTATATACACATATATATATATATATTATATACACATATATATTATATACACATATATATATATACACATATATATATTATATACACATATATATATATTATATACACATATATATGTATACAACTCCTTCATGTGCGTCCCTTCACATGTGTGTGTGTGTGTGGTCCCTTCACATGTGTGTGTGGTCCCTTCTCATGTGTGTGTGTGTGTGGTCCCTTCACACGTGTGTGTGCGGTCCCTTCACATGTGTGTGTGGTCCCTTCTCATGTGTGTGTGTGGTCCCTTCACATGTGTGTGTGTGTGTGGTCCCTTCACACGTGTGTGTGTGTGTGTGTGGTCCCTTCACATGTGTGTGTGTGTGGTCCCTTCACACGTGTGTGTGTGGTCCCTTCTCATGTGTGTGTGTGTGGTCCCTTCACACGTGTGTGTGTGTGTGTGTGTGGTCCCTTCTCATGTGTGTGTGTGTGGTCCCTTCTCGTGTGTGTGTGTGGTCCCTTCACATGTGTGTGTGTGTGTGTGGTCCCTTCACATGTGTGTGTGTGTGTGTGTGTGGTCCCTTCACACGTGTGTGTGTGGTCCCTTCTCATGTGTGTGTGTGTGGTCCCTTCTCATGTGTGTGTGTGTGGTCCCTCCTCATGTGTGTGTGTGTGTGGTCCCTTCTCATGTGTGTGTGTGTGGTCCCTTCACATGTGTGTGTGTGGTCCCTCCTCATGTGTGTGTGTGTGGTCCCTCCTCATGTGTGTGTGTGTGGTCCCTTCTCATGTGTGTGTGTGTGGTCCCTCCTCATGTGTGTGTGTGTGGTCCCTTCTCATGTGTGTGTGTGTGGTCCCTCCTCATGTGTGTGTGTGGTCCCTCCTCATGTGTGTGTGTGTGGTCCCTTCTCATGTGTGTGTGTGTGGTCCCTTCTCATGTGTGTGTGTGTGGTCCCTCCTCATGTGTGTGTGTGTGGTCCCTTCTCATGTGTGTGTGTGTGGTCCCTTCACATGTGTGTGTGTGGTCCCTTCTCATGTGTGTGTGTGTGGTCCCTCCTCATGTGTGTGTGTGTGGTCCCTTCTCATGTGTGTGTGTGTGTGGTCCCTTCACATGTGTGTGTGTGGTCCCTTCTCATGTGTGTGTGTGTGGTCCCTTCACATGTGTGTGTGTGGTCCCTTCTCATGTGTGTGTGTGTGGTCCGTTCTCATGTGTGTGTGTGTGTGGTCCCTCCTCATGTGTGTGTGTGTGGTCCCTCCTCATGTGTGTGTGTGTGGTCCCTCCTCATGTGTGTGTGTGGTCCCTCCTCATGTGTGTGTGTGTGGTCCCTCCTCATGTGTGTGTGTGTGGTCCCTTCCTCATGTGTGTGTGTGTGTGGTCCTCCTCATGTGTGTGTGTGTGGTCCTCCTCATGTGTGTGTGTGTGGTCCTCCTCATGTGTGTGTGTGTGGTCCCTCCTCATGTGTGTGTGTGTGGTCCTCCTCATGTGTGTGTGTGTGGTCCTTCTCATGTGTGTGTGTGTGGTCCCTCCTCATGTGTGTGTGTGTGGTCCTTCTCATGTGTGTGTGTGTGGTCCTCATGTGTGTGTGTGTGGTCCGTTCTCATGTGTGTGTGTGTGGTCCCTCCTCATGTGTGTGTGTGTGGTCCGTTCTCATGTGTGTGTGTGTGGTCCCTTCTCATGTGTGTGTGTGTGGTCCCTCCTCATGTGTGTGTGTGTGGTCCCTCCTCATGTGTGTGTGTGGTCCGTTCTCATGTGTGTGTGTGTGTGTGTGGTCCCTCCTCATGTGTGTGTGTGTGGTCCCTTCTCATGTGTGTGTGTGTGTGGTCCCTCCTCATGTGTGTGTGTGTGGTCCCTCCTCATGTGTGTGTGTGTGGTCCCTCCTCATGTGTGTGTGTGTGTGTGTGGTCCCTTCTCATGTGTGTGTGTGTGGTCCCTCCTCATGTGTGTGTGTGTGGTCCCTTCTCATGTGTGTGTGTGTGGTCCCTTCTCATGTGTGTGTGTGTGTGGTCCGTTCTCATGTGTGTGTGTGTGTGTGTGTGTGTGTGTGTGGTCCCTCCTCATGTGTGTGTGTGTGGTCCCTCCTCATGTGTGTGTGTGTGGTCCGTTCTCATGTGTGTGTGTGTGTGTGTGTGTGTGTGGTCCCTTCTCATGTGTGTGTGTGTGGTCCCTCCTCATGTGTGTGTGTGGTCCCTCCTCATGTGTGTGTGTGTGGTCCCTCCTCATGTGTGTGTGTGTGGTCCCTTCTCATGTGTGTGTGTGTGGTCCCTCCTCATGTGTGTGTGTGTGGTCCCTCCTCATGTGTGTGTGTGTGGTCCCTCCTCATGTGTGTGTGTGTGTGTGTGTGTGTGTGTGTGTGTGTGTGTGTGTGGTCCCTCCTCATGTGTGTGTGTGTGGTCCGTTCTCATGTGTGTGTGTGTGTGTGTGTGTGTGTGGTCCCTCCTCATGTGTGTGTGTGTGGTCCCTCCTCATGTGTGTGTGTGTGTGTGTGTGTGTGGTCCCTCCTCATGTGTGTGTGTGTGGTCCCTCCTCATGTGTGTGTGTGTGTGTGGTCCCTCCTCATGTGTGTGTGTGTGGTCCCTCCTCATGTGTGTGTGTGTGTGTGTGTGTGGTCCCTCCTCATGTGTGTGTGTGTGGTCCCTCCTCATGTGTGTGTGTGTGGTCCCTCCTCATGTGTGTGTGTGTGGTCCGTTCTCATGTGTGTGTGTGTGTGTGTGTGTGTGTGTGGTCCCTCCTCATGTGTGTGTGTGTGGTCCGTTCTCATGTGTGTGTGTGTGTGTGTGTGTGGTCCCTCCTCATGTGTGTGTGTGTGGTCCCTCCTCATGTGTGTGTGTGTGGTCCGTTCTCATGTGTGTGTGTGTGTGTGTGTGTGTGGTCCCTCCTCATGTGTGTGTGTGTGGTCCCTCCTCATGTGTGTGTGTGTGGTCCGTTCTCATGTGTGTGTGTGTGTGTGTGTGTGGTCCCTCCTCATGTGTGTGTGGTCCCTCCTCATGTGTGTGTGTGGTCCCTTCTCATGTGTGTGTGTGTGGTCCCTCCTCATGTGTGTGTGTGTGGTCCCTCCTCATGTGTGTGTGTGTGTGGTCCGTTCTCATGTGTGTGTGTGTGTGTGTGTGTGGTCCCTCCTCATGTGTGTGTGTGTGGTCCCTCCTCATGTGTGTGTGTGTGTGTGTGTGTGGTGCCTCCTCATGTGTGTGTGTGTGGTCCTCTACCTGCAGGTGCTGCTGCCGCGTGGCGAGCTGGCTCTGCTTGCGGCTGCTGATGGCCGTGTACACGTGCAGGAAGGCCATGTAGTGGCTGGGCGTGGCGCCGTGCTCCCGGCACGACTCGTGCACCGCGAGGAACAGCCGGCACAGCTCGGCCCGGCCCCCTGCTGGGAGGAGAGGACGCCCAGGAGGCCATGAAACGGCTGGAGACCAGTCAGATCAGGTCAAACGTTTTATTTTGAAGGTGCAAAAAGTATGATCACTGATTTCTTTTTTTATGCTCTATTAGCTTAAATATTTACATTTTGTGTGTAATTTGTTGTTTTGTAATGTAAGTGTGGGACTTCATTTCAAAAGTTTGGTGTGACGTAGAAAAATCCTTATTTTTCAAAATAAAAGCACTGTTTTTTTCAATGAAGATCACATTAAATGAGTCATAAGTCTCTACATAGTTAATGTGTAGATGATTATTCTCAGGTGTTTAATGAAGTCTCTACATAGTGTGTAAAGGCCCATCTCCAGTGTTCTGATGGTACATTGTGTTCTCGCCTGAGAAGACTAGCGGAGGGGTAGAAAAGCATTAAACCCTTTTTTATGTGAGCGCAGCTGAAAACAGTTATGCTGGTGAGAGAAGCTATAGAACTGGCCTTCCTTTGAGCCACAAGAAGAACAACATTAATATTTACTATACAAATCATATAAATAAATAAAACTAAATGAATTATAACTGAATGACTGCAAGATTAAGTCTAAAAATCATCGTAATTATGATCATATTAATATCATAAAAAAGTAAAATGAAGTTTTATTTTGACGGTGACAAAAAGCATAATTTGCTTTTATTCTGTAAACACTGATTTATTTGTTCAATAAAAGGTTTTTTTCATCTTATTGAAGTCACAATATAAAGATTATAATTATAACTGAATGAGAAGTACAATTACACTTAAAACATATACAAATATACAGATAAACTAAAATATAAGATCTTTATAATGATAAATAACCCATGTGTACCCACCTTTACCCCCCTGGTCCCTCTCTCTCTCCTCTCGCCCTCCTTCAGTCTTCTCCAGCAGCAGCTCAGGAATCTGATGGAGGGGAAAGGTCAGAGGGCATTGATGCATTCATGAAAAAAGGTTTTTACAACTGTATTAATGTTTATGACGAGTTTTAAATGTACAACTCCAGGTGTCACATGTGTACGTGATTTACTAAATATCTAATAAAATATGAATATGAGTATTTTCTTGGTCTAGTCTCGAAATCATGAGACACAACAGACATAATTGTTTTTTTTAAAAGTTAGATAAATATGGGGTCAGATCAGTCTCAATAAATATATATGAATCCACAAATAAATAAATATTATCCACACATAAATAGATATGAATCCACAAATAAATAAATATGAATCCACAAATAAATAGACAAATCCACATAGAAATGCATAAATATAAAAATTTGATTTTTCTTTACATTTATATAAATCGTAATTTATTTACGTGTGCATTGGAATTTATTTGTGAATCTTTCTGCGTGAATTTGTAAAATTGTATATATTTGTGAGTTTCTCTGTGTGCATCTGGTTTTTATATATATATATATATATATTGTACAAGTATGATGTACTTACTCTGTAGAGTGATGCAGGTGTGTCTACACACTGGTGTACAGGTGTGTGTGTGTTTAGGTGTAGATGTTTGAGGTGACCTCATATCTATTTGTATGTATTTATTTTCCTGTTTGTTTGTATATGTCAACAAAAAGATGAAAAATAAAAGGAAATATCAGTCAGAGTACATGTTTATTGTGTTATGTACCAATATTTCTAAATTAAAAAAGACATTTAAAAAAAAAAGTGAATATGAATAAATAAAAGGTGTATATATGGTCGTTTTTTTGTATTTATAATTTGTTATCCTGCTACAAAATAAAGTAAGTATAAATAAAGTAAGTCACATCGTTAAATTCTCCCTTTTTTTCCCGAGCTCTCGCCCCAAAGGAACATTTCATTTGCCCACCTTGATACACACTCTCCCCGTGAGGCGTGGACTTCTCCCACGGTTTATACCTCATCTCTCTATCTAGAATGGTGCTCAGCAGACATATGCTTGACGTCTGTTACCGGGCAGATCTCCAGACGCTACACTTCTCCCTTTCCCCGTCCGCCTTCACTGACCTTCCTCATGCTGCTCTCCGACCATCCCTCCATCCACTGGACGGAGCACTTGCGGTAGAAGGCCGGGTTGCTCTCACAGTTGATGGTGAAGTCGGGGTTGGAGCAGTCCATGATCAGAACCACGTGCAGGTTCTGCTGGATCCCTGACGCACACACAGGTACACGGAGCAGGTGGAGGTGTGTTACATCCTGGACGGTTCAGGTTGATAACAGTGTGTGTGCTAGAGGACTCAAGACGGTGCATTAGGATAGACTTCCAGGTTTGATGTAGGATTAAATTAAAGCGGTTTTACGTGAAGGTAAAGATCTACGTGTCACCCCCACTTCTACGAGGCGGGTTTGGGGCATAAAGAATTCTACTAAACTGACTTTAACGTCACCTGTGAGCTGTTAAAGGTCATTAATGTGAATTTGTTCCTCTGATATTGTCCCTTTTTAAGTTTTAGTCTTTCGTTGTAAACACTTTGACAATAATAGATTATAATAGATGAAAGATACTGATTGTATTCATCATGAAAATCAGCCACGATGGGAAGAGGATTAAAATTAATATATCTATGTAGCATTATAACCTCTTTGTTTAAGTTATATTTAGTTTTAAATGATTTTTTTTTTTTAACAGGTCTGGGCCACTCGTTAATTTTATTTGTGTAAAAGTTTAGAAGAAGAGAACAGGTTAAAGGACCTCGAGTAGAAGGTAGATGGGGACAGACCAGAGTAATGGAGACCAGACTGAGGGGGCGGGGCTTAATACTGCGACTGACTGTGAGAGAAGTAGTTGTAGAGCGGTCCGGTGAAGCCGTCCTGAGAGGCAGCGTCTTTGAGGGAGGAGAGCAGCGGCTCCAGCTCCTCTGGGGAGTACACACCTGGAACTTCACCTGGAACGATGACAGGACGACTTCTGATTGGTGAAGCGGTGTTCTGGTGAAGTTACCCCCACGGTTCACATTCAGGTGTATATTCCACGGTGTCGGACTCACCTGATGACAGCAGGCTGTTGATCATCTCTAAGAAAGACGGGTGGACAAACTGATAGTCTTCCAACAGCAGAACCACCTGCTGGCCCTCCAGGCCTGCCAGCTGCATCACCTGCACATGCAATATAGGTTTGATATGCAGATAAACATGACTGGAATGTGGCAAAATACATATAAATAAATATAAATAATTGTTTTAATAAATAAATAAATATATATTAATAAATATATGAGTAAATATATAAATAAATACATTAATAAATGTGTTTATAAACATATATATATATAAACATATATATATATAAGTAAATATAAATAAATATAGAAAAATATATATGAATACATAAATATAAAATATATAAATAAATACATATACAGGACTGTCTCAGAAAATTAGAATATTGTGATGAAGTTCTTTATTTTCTGTAATGCAATTAAAAAAACAAAAATGTCATGCATTCTGGCTTCATTACAAATCAACTGAAATATTGCAAGCCTTTTATTCTTTTAATATTGCTGATTATGGCTTACAGCTTAAGAAAACTCAAATATCCTATCTCTAAATATTAGAATATCATGAAAAAGTATACTAGTAGGGTATTAAACAAATCACTTGAATTGTCTAATTAACTCGAAACACCTGCAAGGGTTTCCTGAGCCTTGACAAACACTCAGCTGTTCTGAGACAGTCCTGTATATAAACATGTATATATACAGGACTGTCTCAGAAAATTAGAATATTGTGATAAAGTTCTTTATTTTCTGTAATGCAATTAAAAAAACAAAAATGTCATGCATTCTGGATTCATTACAAATCAACTGAAATATTGCAAGCCTTTTATTCTTTTAATATTGCTGATTATGGCTTACAGCTTAAGAAAACTCTAAAATCCTATCTCATAAAATTTGAATATTTCCTCAGACCAAGTAAAAAAAAGATTTATAACAGCAAAACAAAATCAAACATTTGAAAATGTCCATTAATGCACTCAGTACTTGGTTGGGAATCCTTTTGCACGGATTACTGCATCAATGCGGCGTGGCATGGAGGCAATCAGCCTGTGGCATTGCTGAGGGTTTATGGATGCCCAGGATGCTTCAATAGCGGCCTTTAGCTCATTTGCATTGTTGGGTCTGGTGTCTTTCAGCTTCTTCTTCATAATACCCCACAAATTCTCTATGGGGTTCAGGTCAGGGGAATTGGCAGGCCAATCGAGGACAGTAATGCCATGGTCAGTACACCAGTTACTGGTGGTTTTGCCACTCTGCAACTGTCCAGTGCTTCTTTTCCATAGCCCAAGTCAGACGCTTCTTCCGTTGTCTTGAGTTCAGAAGTGGCTTGACCATGGGAATACGGCTATTGTAGCCCATTTGCCGGACACGTCTGTGAACAGTGGCTTTTGATACCTGGACTCCAGCTTCAGTCCACTGTCTTTGAAGCTCCCCCAAATTCTGGAAGCGACTCTTCTTCACAATGCTGTTAAGGCTGCGGTCGTCTCTCTTGGTTGTGCAGCGTTTCCTGCCACATTTCCCCCTTCCAACAGACTTTTTGTGGATGTGCTTTGAAACTGCACTCTGTGAACAGCTTGCTCTTTGAGAAACTTCTTGTGTCTTACCCTCCTGATGGAGGGTGTCAATGATGGTCCTCTGGACAGCAGTCAGATCAGCAGTCTTCCCCATACTTGTGATTTAGTTTACTGAACCAAGCTGAGTGTTTTTCAAGGCTCAGGAAACCCTTGCAGGTGTTTCGAGTTAATTAGACGATTCAAGTGATTTGTTTAATACCCTACTAGTATACTTTTTCATGATATTCTAATATTTAGAGAGAGGATATTTGAGTTTTCTTAAGCTGTAAGCCACAATCAGCAATATTAAAAGAATAAAAGGCTTGCAATATTTCAGTTGATTTGTAATGAATCCAGAATGCATGACATTTTTGTTTTTTTAATTGCATTACAGAAAATAAAGAACTTTATCACAATATTCTAATTTTCTGAGACAGTCCTGTATATACACATATATAAATAAATATGTAAATATTTATATATGAATATGTAAATATATATAATAAATATATATAAATATATATATACATATTTATGTATGAATACATTTATATATATATATATATATATAAGAATAAATAAATAAATATGAATACATAAATATAAAATATATAAATAAATACATATATATACACATGTATATATATATACATAGACATATATAAATAAATATATATATATGTAAATATATATATATACAAATAAATATAAATAAATAAATAAATATATATACATATATATATATGTATGAATACATTTATATATATATAAATAAATAAATAGATATATATAGTACATCCAATTATCTAGAACATTCTGCAATAAAAAGGTAATATTCTAATATTCCCGCTTACCGTCTTGAGGTCGTTGCTGAAATGCTTGAGACCGTAACCACGGGAGATCTTGGGCGTGAACACGGTGTAGCCGTGCATGTGTGACACCAGGCACGCCGCCGTGTGCCGGCCCACGCCGCTGCGGCCCGCCAGCAGCAACGAGCCGCCGGGTCGGCTGAGGACCCGGTCGACCCGCGACACGAAGTCACACACCTCCCAGAACAGGAGCAGGTCCAGCTCCCTGTTATCACGGCTGAACAGCACCACTCCCTGGAGGGAGGACACACACAGGCACACAGAGAACACACACACACACAACACACACACACACAGAACACACACACACAGGCACACATAGAACACACACACACACACAGGCACACATAGAACACACACATGGAACACAAACACACTCGCACACACACACAAACATAGAACACACACACACACGGAACAATCACACACACACACGGAACACACACACAGGTGAGAAGCTGCACCATAAACATCCCAACAAAAACAATAAAATAAAAATCACAAAGATACACAATCACAACACAAAAGCATTAATTAACACATCCACACACAAACAGAACACACACTCTCTCTCACACACACACAAACATAAACAGAACACACACACACACTCACACACAAACAGAACACCCCCCCCCCCACACACACACCTTCTGTATGACGTGCTCCAGGTCCGCCGCCCCGAGGCGCCCCAGCTGTTTGCCGTGAGGAGGCAGCGATTGGCCCGGCGCCACGGAGGCCGCTTCAGAGGCGCCCCACGTCACGTAGAAGCCATCTGCACACGGGACCATCACACGCTGAACAACACGCACACGCACACACGCGTGTGCGTGTCAAGCTACACAACAGCTGTCCTCGGGGGGGGAAACAAAGTACACGACGCGAGGAAAGTACCGCCGTCTAGAGAAAGTCGCTCAGCGATGGACGGTTTTATTCATCTCCGGTCGCACCGACCACCTGCCAGATGCTCCAGCTGTTGTTTTGTGTTTGGGGCTCTGACGTGGAGCTCATGCCACGAAGCAGCTTCACGGTTTAGACATGAAGCAGAGGGCCGGGTTTAAAGCCCGTCGCCGAGGGAACAAACAAAGCTGTGGCAAGGCGGCAGCTTCAGTGGTCTTTGTTCCTGAGCGCTGCTGTTCAGGGACACGCCTCCTTTGAGGTCCAGTCTGAACCTTTTAATTGGTTCTTGATATGAAAATGGATGCATGCTTTGGATATATAAACATGTATCAGTGCAGACTTTCATCCAACAGTACCAAGGGCCTTGTAGTACCATATTACCCCACTAGATAGATAGATAGATAGATATATACTTTATTAATCCCCAAGGGGAAATTTGTCGAGACAGTAGCAGCAACACACAAGAATAAAAAACAAAACACAAAATATAAGAAACAGGGATGAAAGATATAGAAGTGTACAAGTAAGATAAAGTAAAATACAAAACAAAATATATATGTAAATATACAACACACATGCATACACAACACACAACAACACTGACAAATCAAATACAAAAATATTAAATATAGACTGAGTGCAAAAAGCAAAGTGTGTGTATGAGTGCAGAGCAAATGAAATGAAGGGTTAGGGTGATCTGGCAAGAGGTGATCTGTTGTAGAGCCTCATAGCCGTCGGCAGGAATGTTCTCCTGTATCTGTCCTTGTGGCAGCGGAGCGTGAGGAGACGTCTGGAGAAAGTACTCCTCTGTCCCTGTAGGAGGTGGTGGTCCGGGTGGTCCGGGTTGTCCAGTATGGACACAAGTTTCTTCAACGTCCTCCTCTCCACCACCTGTTCCAGGTGCTCCAGCCTTCCTAACCAGTCTGTTAGACGGCTGGTGTCACCGGCTCCGATGCTGCTCCCCCAGCAGACAATGGCAAAGTGCAGCAAACTGGCCACGCCCACTGGGAGAACATCTCCAGCATCTTGCTGCACACGTTGAAGGATCGAAGCTTCCTCAGGAAAAAGAGTCGACTCCTCCCCTTCTTGTACACAGCGTTGATGTTGGCCTTCCAGTTCAGTCGGCTGTCGATGGAGACGCCCAGGTACTGGTCCTCCTCCACCAGGTACTGGTCCTCCTCCACCATGTCCACGTCCACTCCCAGGACACTCAGAGGGGGAGGAGCTGTCGCCTTCCTCCTGAAGTCCACCACCATCTCTCTGGTCTTGGCCACGTTCAGCCGCAGGTGGTTCTCATCGGCCCACTTTACAAAGTCGCTCACCACTGCCCTGTACTCCTCCTCCCGTCCATCCCTAATACACCCGACCACTGCAGAGTCATCAGAGTACTTCTGCAGATGGCATGACTCTGTGTTGTACTGGAAGTCACTGGTGTACAGGGTGAAGAGGAAGGGAGACAGAACAGTTCCCTGTGGGCTCCAGCATCACTGACCCCCGTTCAGCACACGGCCCATTCTGACAAACTGTGGTCTGCCTGTGAGGTCGTCAGTGATCCAGGAGATGGTGGACGCGTCCACACCGGCCACCCGCAGCTTCTCACTCAGCAGCAGTGGCTGGATGGTGTTAAATGCACTGGAGAAGTCAAAGAAAGTGACTCTCACAGAGACACCGGTTCCATCCAGGTGCGACTGAGCTCGTTGCAGCAGGTAGATGATGGCGTCGTCCACTCCCACATGAGGCCGGTAAGCAAATTGCAGAGGGTCCAGCGATGATTTCACCTGCGGCCGGAGGCGGGCCAAGACCAGCCTCTCCAGCACCTTCATCACATGGGAGGTGAGGGCGAC
This sequence comes from Pseudoliparis swirei, assembly GCF_029220125.1. NCBI lineage: Eukaryota > Metazoa > Chordata > Actinopteri > Perciformes > Liparidae > Pseudoliparis > Pseudoliparis swirei. The sequence continues at coordinate 27,755,696 of NC_079407.1, forward strand.
CGGTCGGTAGTCGTTGAGGCCAGATGGTGCTGACTTCTTTGGGACAGGGACCAGGCACGACGTCTTCCACAGCACCGGGACTTCCCCTGCCTCAGGCTGAGGTTGAAGAGGCGCTGCAGGACACCAGACAGCTGGGTGGGCAGGTCTTTAGGACCCTGGGGCTGATGCCATCAGGACCTTCAGCTCTGCGCTGGTGTAGTTTCTCCAGCTGTCTTCTCACCTGGTCAGTCGTCACAGAGAGGGGGGGGAGGGTGGAGGAGCCCATTGTTATTGAGGGCTCGGTGGATGTGCAGCTCAGCAGGGGGGACAGAGGGGGAGGAGGTGTTTGGGAGGTGTGATGTGTGGAGGAGACAGGAGAGGGCTGTGAACTGAACTTATTGAAGAAACAGTTGAGCTGGTTGGCCCTCTCCAGGGAGCCCCCTGGCTGTCTCCCTCCCACCTTGAAGCCAGTTATCTGCTTCATGCCAGACCACACCTCCCTTGTGTTGTTCAGCTGGAGTTTGGCCTCCAGCTTCCTCCTGTAGGAGTCCTTGCCCTCCCTGAGCTTCACCTTTAGGTTGCGCTGGGCTTTCCTCAGCTCATCCCTGTCCCCAGACCTAAAAGCAGCTTTCTTCATGTTAAGAAGCGCCTTCAGGTCCCTGGTGATCCAGGGCTTGTTGTTGGGGAAGCAGCGCACAGTCCGTGATGGGATGGTGGTGTGTTCACAGAACTTGATGTATTCCGTGATGCAGTCGGTCATACTGTTGATGTCCTCCCCGTGCGGTCCACACAACACATCCCAGTCCGTTGACTCGAAGCAGTCCTGCAGAGCGTCGTTAGCCTCCAGAGACCACCTCCTCACAGTCCTGGTGGTCACAGCCTCTTCACCAGAGGAACAGACCTGGTGTCAGCCGGACCAGGTCATGATCAGACCTGCCGAGGGGAGGAAGGGCAGTGGCACTGTATGCATCCTTCACCGCAGCCCACTGCTCCTTAATAACTAAGGATGGGTTAAATGCAGAGAACTAATTTCCCCTTGGGGATTAATAAAAGTGTATATTCTTATTAGCATACAGCAAGTCCAGAGTTTTATTGTTCCTTGTTGGGCAGTCTATATACTGATGGAAGGTTGGCAGAGCTTTATCCAGTGTGGTGTGGTTAAAGTCACCAGTGATAGCCATGAAGGCTCCAGGCTGATGATTCAGCAGAGCAGACAGTGGAGTGGATGGTGTCCACAGCTTCCTCAGCGTCAGCTGATGGCGGCACGTACACGACAACCACAATGGCGGACGTGAACTCTCTCGGCAAATAGTACGGGCGCATCCCCACGGCCAACAGTTCAATGTTCGGGCTACAGAAGCGCTCCTTCACGCACACATGGTCCAGATGGCACCACCGTTCATTCACATAAACAGCGATCCCGCCCCCCCTCTTCTTACCGCTCTGTGTAGCGTCTCTGTCAGCCCGAACAGTCCTGAAGCCGGGCAAAGACGCTGTGATCCGGATAGTCCGTGTAGCCACGTCTCAGTAAAACACAAGAGGCTGCTCTCACGGAAGATCCTCTCGACATTACCAGCGCCGAGCTCATCCGTCTTATTCGCCAAAGACCTCACGTTCCCGTTATGATCGACGGTACCGAGGGTTTGTATCTCCTCGTTTTAGCCCTCCGCTTGACACCCGATCTGCAACATGAGCCCTTCTCCGTAGCTCCAGCGGGATCACAGGTCTTTCTCCAGGCAGAAGCTTCGGCCTGCACAGCGCGATCAACTGAGCACGCGAGTAGACGACGGTCCCCGTCATTGTTTTGCTGTGGCTCTCCGATACTCACGACAAAGTGAACAAAAGCCACAGTAGAATTATCGAAAAAAGTAGTTATGGTCCAGTGTCCGACCGTAACTAAGACAAACGTGAAAGAAAAGAAAAAGAAAGAGAGGAAAAGTGCTAAAAAAGACAATAAAATAAAAGCAAAACGCCACTACTGAAACAAGCAGCCGTTGGCACAGCTTGTAGTACCATATTACCCCACTAGAGAGCTTGTAGTACCATATTACTCCACTAGAGAGCTTGTAGTACCATATTACCCCACTAGAGAGCTTGTAGTACCATGTTACCCCACTAGAGAGCTTGTAGTACCATATTACCCCACTAGAGAGCTTGTAGTACCATATTACTCCACTAGAGAGCTTGTAGTACCATATTACTCCACTAGAGGGCTTGTAGTACCATATTACTCCACTAGAGAGCTTGTAGTACCATATTACACCACTAGAGAGTTTATAGTACCATATTACTCCACTAGAGAGCGTGTAGTACCATATTACCCCACTAGAGAGCTTGTAGTACCATATTACCCCACTAGAGGGCTTGTAGTACCATATTACCCCACTAGAGAGCTTGTAGTACCATATTACCCCACTAGAGAGCTTGTAGTACCATATTACTCCACTAGAGGGCTTGTAGTACCATGTTACACCACTAGAGGGCTTGTAGTACCATGTTACCCCACTAGAGAGCTTGTAGTACCATGGTACACCACTAGAGGGCTTGTAGTACCATGTTACACCACTAGAGAGCTTGTAGTACCATATTACTCCACTAGAGAGCTTGTAGTACCATGTTACTCCACTAGAGAGCTTGTAGTACCATATTACCCCACTAGAGAGCTTGTAGTACCATATTACTCCACTAGAGAGCTTGTAGTACCATATTACCCCACTAGAGAGCTTGTAGTACCATGTTACTCCACTAGAGGGCTTGTAGTACCATATTACCCCACTAGAGAGCTTGTAGTACCATGTTACCCCACTAGAGAGCTTGTAGTACCATATTACTCCACTAGAGGCTTGTAGTACCATATTACCCACTAGAGAGCTTAGAAAACCATATTACTCCACTAGAGAGCTTGTAGTACCATATTACCCCACTAGAGAGCTTGTAGTACCATGTTACTCCACTAGAGAGCTTGTAGTACCATGTTACCCCACTAGAGGGCTTGTAGTACCATGTTACCCCACTAGAGGGCTTGTAGTACCATGTTAACCCACTAGAGAGCTTGTAGTACCATGTTACCCCACTAGAGAGCTTGTAGTACCATATTACCCCACTAGAGAGCTTGTAGTACCATGTTACCCCACTAGAGAGCTTGTAGTACCATATTACTCCACTAGAGGGCTTGTAGTACCATATTACCCCACTAGAGAGCTTGTAGTACCATATTACTCCACTAGAGGGCTTGTAGTACCATATTACCCCACTAGAGAGCTTGTAGTACCATATTACCCCACTAGAGAGCTTGTAGTACCATATTACTCCACTAGAGAGCTCGTAGTACCATATTACTCGACTAGAGAGCTTGTAGTACCATATTACACCACTAGAGAGCTCGTAGTACCATATTACCCCACTAGAGAGCTTGTAGTACCATGTTACCCCACTAGAGAGCTTGTAGTACCATATTACTCCACTAGAGGGCTTGTAGTACCATATTACCCCACTAGAGAGCTTGTAGTACCATATTACCCCACTAGAGAGCTTGTAGTACCATATTACCCCACTAGAGAGCTTGTAGTACCATATTACCCCACTAGAGAGCTTGTAGTACCATATTACCCCACTAGAGAGCTTGTAGTACCATATTACTCCACTAGAGAGCTTGTAGTACCATATTACCCCACTAGAGAGCTTGTAGTACCATGTTACTCCACTAGAGAGCTTGTAGTACCATGTTACTCCACTAGAGAGCTTGTAGTACCATATTACCCCACTAGAGAGCTTGTAGTACCATATTACTCCACTAGAGAGCTTGTAGTACCATATTACCCCACTAGAGAGCTTGAAGTACCATATTACCCCACTAGAGAGCTTGTAGTACCATGTTACTCCACTAGAGAGCGTGTAGTACCATGTTACTCCACTAGAGGGCTTGTAGTACCATGTTAACCCACTAGAGAGCTTGAAGTACCATATTACCCCACTAGAGAGCTTGAAGTACCATATTACCCCACTAGAGAGCGTGTAGTACCATGTTACTCCACTAGAGGGCTTGTAGTACCATATTACCCCACTAGAGAGCTTGAAGTACCATATTACACCACTAGAGAGCTTGTAGTACCATATTACTCCACTAGAGAGCTTGTAGTACCATGTTACCCCACTAGAGAGCTTGTAGTACCATATTACCCCACTAGAGAGCTTGTAGTACCATATTACCCGACTAGAGAGCTTGTAGTACCATATTACTCCACTAGAGAGCTTGTAGTACCATGTTACCCCACTAGAGAGCTTGTAGTACCATGTTACTCCACTAGAGAGCTTGTAGTACCATGTTACTCCACTAGAGAGCTTGTAGTACCATGTTACTCCACTAGAGAGCTTGTAGTACCATGTTACTCCACTAGAGAGCTTGTAGTACCATGTTACTCCACTAGAGGGCTTGTAGTACCATATTACTCCACTAGGGTTCACCTGGTTCAGCCCCTAGAGATGCTGTTCTAGGCGGCTGGGGGACGTTTTAGAATACACTGAGCTCCTATCTCCTTTAGGATACACTGAGGACCCGTGTGTGCCAGAATGAAGCCGCCTCCTACCCGTGACGTGGTCCAGGGCGTCGGAGCTCCAGTCTCCCCGGACGATGGCGGTCAGGATGTTGTCGAAGCTTTGGACGTCTCTGGAGGACACCAGCCGGTCCCTGAACAGCCGCCTGGCCTCGTAGGACACCACCTCCAACACGCTGTCTGTCACGTTGGGTTGAGCTAACAGACACACACACACACACACACACACACACACACACACACACACACACACACACACACACACACACACACACACACACACACACACACACACACACACACACACACACACACACACACACACACACACACACACACACACACACACACACACACACATCTATTTGCTAATTTTAAATGTGTTTTAAAAAGAGCAAACATGATGTTCTCCCAAACATCAGAATGGGTTGATTAAGTCCCTGTTCAAATAAATAAATGAAAATGAAATGAAAATGAAAGTCTCTGGTGTCAGCTGTTTGGTGCACGGTGAGCTTTTCTGCAGCCAGAAACAAGGTTATTTTTATAAATACATTTATATATATATTGTGGTCACATGCACACTCAAAACCACAGTCTCAGAGTAAAGAGAGAGTGTTGTTACGTACCGGAGAGAAGGAGAGCAGCAAGAGAAGACAAGTTTAAAAATGATGAGCGTCGGAAAACGGAAGTTTGTCCGCTGACGTGTTGAAATGAGACTCAGAGCTCGAGACGAGTTTCAGAAGAAGAGACGGAGTGAGGGATGAAAGGACAGCAAAGGGAGAGCAGGATGAATGAGGGCGAGAGAGAGACGAGGAAGTGAGGAGAGAGAGGAGAGATGGAGACGGTAGCTCTGAGCTCAAAGACATCGACAGGTATGAAAGGTGTGAGTTCTTTACCGGCAGCAACATGAAGCGAGGGTGGAGGTGCTCCGCGGGGCCTTGTGTTGGCGAAGCTTCGTGACTCTAATGACTGTAATTGATTCTTTAAGGTTCCCACATGTGTTCCCTAGCCGAGTGTCCCTGGTTATAACATATTAACAACATGTGAACGGGCTCAACACCTGAGTGTGTGCGTACCTGCGGTGAGGTCGTAGCGCAGCAGGCTGAGGACCCACTCGGTGAGGACACACGGCGTGAAGAGGTAGTGGCTGTGGTCGTCCACTGTAAACTTGGCCTTCACCTGGAAGCAGAAATAAGTTGCACACACACACCTGAAGGACGACATTAATGACAATAGCACAACACTTTCACTTTTAAACCACTGATGCCTGTGTTTGTGTTTTTTAATATATATTTTTATTTATTCTCATTTATTTTTATTTATTTCTATTAATTGTATATTTTTTTATTGATTCTTATTTATTTATTTGTATAAATTGTATATATTTTTATTTATTCTTAGTTATTTATTATTATATAGCTACATAGAGGTGAGGTGGTACCTGTTCATAGAGCTACATAGAGGCCAGGTGGTACCTGTTCATAGAGCTACATAGAGGTGAGGTGGTACCTGTTCATAGAGCTACATAGAGGCCAGGTGGTACCTGTTCATAGAGCTACATAGAGGCGAGGTGGTACCTGTTCATAGAGCTACATAGAGGTGAGGTGGTACCTGTTCATAGAGCTACATAGAGGCCAGGTGGTACCTGTTCATAGAGCTACATAGAGGTGAGGTGGTACCTGTTCATAGAGCTACATAGAGGTGAGGTGGTACCTGTTCATAGAGCTACATAGAGGCCAGGTGGTACCTGTTCATAGAGCTACATAGAGGCCAGGTGGTACCTGTTCATAGAGCTACATAGAGGCCAGGTGGTACCTGTTCATAGAGCTACATAGAGGCCAGGTGGTACCTGTTCATAGAGCTACATAGAGGCCAGGTGGTACCTGTTCATAGAGCTACATAGAGGCCAGGTGGTACCTGTTCATAGAGCTACATAGAGGTGAGGTGGTACCTGTTCATAGAGCTACATAGAGACCAGGTGGTACCTGTTCATAGAGCTACATAGAGGTGAGGTGGTACCTGTTCATAGAGCTACATAGAGGTGAGGTGGTACCTGTTCATAGAGCTACATAGAGGCCAGGTGGTACCTGTTCATAGAGCTACATAGAGGTGAGGTGGTACCTGTTCATAGAGCTACATAGAGGTGAGGTGGTACCTGTTCATAGAGCTACATAGAGGCGAGGTGGTACCTGTTCATAGAGCTACATAGAGGTGAGGTGGTACCTGTTCATAGAGCTACATAGAGGCGAGGTGGTACCTGTTCATAGAGCTACATAGAGGCCAGGTGGTACCTGTTCATAGAGCTACATAGAGGCCAGGTGGTACCTGTTCATAGAGCTACATAGAGGCCAGGTGGTACCTGTTCATAGAGCTACATAGAGGCGAGGTGGTACCTGTTCATAGAGCTACATAGAGGCGAGGTGGTACCTGTTCATAGAGCTACATAGAGGTGAGGTGGTACCTGTTCATAGAGCTACATAGAGGCCAGGTGGTACCTGTTCATAGAGCTACATAGAGGCCAGGTGGTACCTGTTCATAGAGCTACATAGAGGCCAGGTGGTACCTGTTCATAGAGCTACATAGAGGCCAGGTGGTACCTGTTCATAGAGCTACATAGAGGCGAGGTGGTACCTGTTCATAGAGCTACATAGAGGCGAGGTGGTACCTGTTCATAGAGCTACATAGAGGTGAGGTGGTACCTGTTCATAGAGCTACATAGAGGTGAGGTGGTACCTGTTCATAGAGCTACATAGAGGTGAGGTGGTACCTGTTCATAGAGCTACATAGAGGTGAGGTGGTACCTGTTCATAGAGCTACATAGAGACCAGGTGGTACCTGTTCATAGAGCTACATAGAGGTGAGGTGGTACCTGTTCATAGAGCTACATAGAGGTGAGGTGGTACCTGTTCATAGAGCTACATAGAGGTGAGGTGGTACCTGTTCATAGAGCTACATAGAGGTGAGGTGGTACCTGTTCATAGAGCTACATAGAGACCAGGTGGTACCTGTTCATAGAGCTACATAGAGGTGAGGTGGTACCTGTTCATAGAGCTACATAGAGGCCAGGTGGTACCTGTTCATAGAGCTACATAGAGGCCAGGTGGTACCTGTTCATAGAGCTACATAGAGGCCAGGTGGTACCTGTTCATAGAGCTACATAGAGGCCAGGTGGTACCTGTTCATAGAGCTACATAGAGGCCAGGTGGTACCTGTTCATAGAGCTACATAGAGGCCAGGTGGTACCTGTTCATAGAGCTACATAGAGGTGAGGTGGTACCTGTTCATAGAGCTACATAGAGGTGAGGTGGTACCTGTTCATAGAGCTACATAGAGACCAGGTGGTACCTGTTCATAGAGCTACATAGAGGTGAGGTGGTACCTGTTCATAGAGCTACATAGAGGTGAGGTGGTACCTGTTCATAGAGCTACATAGAGGCCAGGTGGTACCTGTTCATAGAGCTACATAGAGGTGAGGTGGTACCTGTTCATAGAGCTACATAGAGGCCAGGTGGTACCTGTTCATAGAGCTACATAGAGGTGAGGTGGTACCTGTTCATAGAGCTACATAGAGGTGAGGTGGTACCTGTTCATAGAGCTACATAGAGGTGAGGTGGTACCTGTTCATAGAGCTACATAGAGGTGAGGTGGTACCTGTTCATAGAGCTACATAGAGACCAGGTGGTACCTGTTCATAGAGCTACATAGAGGTGAGGTGGTACCTGTTCATAGAGCTACATAGAGGCCAGGTGGTACCTGTTCATAGAGCTACATAGAGGCCAGGTGGTACCTGTTCATAGAGCTACATAGAGGCCAGGTGGTACCTGTTCATAGAGCTACATAGAGGCCAGGTGGTACCTGTTCATAGAGCTACATAGAGGCCAGGTGGTACCTGTTCATAGAGCTACATAGAGGTGAGGTGGTACCTGTTCATAGAGCTACATAGAGGAGGTGGTACCTGTTCATAGAGCTACATAGAGACCAGGTGGTACCTGTTCATAGAGCTACATAGAGGTGAGGTGGTACCTGTTCATAGAGCTACATAGAGGTGAGGTGGTACCTGTTCATAGAGCTACATAGAGACCAGGTGGTACCTGTTCATAGAGCTACATAGAGGTGAGGTGGTACCTGTTCATAGAGCTACATAGAGGTGAGGTGGTACCTGTTCATAGAGCTACATAGAGGCCAGGTGGTACCTGTTCATAGAGCTACATAGAGGCCAGGTGGTACCTGTTCATAGAGCTACATAGAGGCCAGGTGGTACCTGTTCATAGAGCTACATAGAGGCCAGGTGGTACCTGTTCATAGAGCTACATAGAGGCCAGGTGGTACCTGTTCATAGAGCTACATAGAGGTGAGGTGGTACCTGTTCATAGAGCTACATAGAGACCAGGTGGTACCTGTTCATAGAGCTACATAGAGGTGAGGTGGTACCTGTTCATAGAGCTACATAGAGACCAGGTGGTACCTGTTCATAGAGCTACATAGAGGTGAGGTGGTACCGGTTCATAGAGCTACATAGAGACCAGGTGGTACCTGTTCATGGAGCTACATAGGCCAGGTGGTACCTGTTCATAGAGCCTGTGGACATGAGACCAGGTGGTACCTGTTCCAGAGCTACATCCAGAGGCTCAGGTGGTACCTGTTCATAGAGCTACATAGAGGAGGTGGTACCTGTTCAAGAGCTACATGAGAGAGAGGTGGTACCTGTTCAAAGAGCTACATGAGATGGTACCTGTTCATAGAGCTGCACCATAGAGCAGCCAGCCAGTGCGTGCCAGCTGCCCAGGACGCCCGGCTGCCCAGCTTCTCCGCAGGAGAGCGCCGGGCAGGCCGGCGCTGTGCTGGTCTGCCTGGGCTGGATCCGGAAGAAGAAGAAGAAGAAGAAGAAGAAGAAGAAGAAGAAGAGAGGGATGACGGAGAGAGAGGGAAGAAGAAAGGGGATGTGTGAGGATGACCTGGGAGTGCAGACCCGGGGCATGGGAGGATGGAGGTGAAGGGGTGTGCAGGCAGCCACTGCCAGACCTGAAAATGAAGGGGGCCAGCCGCTACCTCAGCACTCCCCACGACATGGGACATCCCAGAGACCCCCTGACAAGAGAAAAAGAGAGAGAGAGAGAGATGAGGGAGAAAGAGAGATGAAGATGAGAGATGAGAGAGAGATAAAGGAATATATGAAAGAGAGAAATAGATGAGGATGAGAGAGATGAGGATGAGAGAGAGCCCTCTCTGTCCCCCGGTCACTCCTTCAGTAACTCCTCCTCCTCCTCCTCCTCTTCTTCACGCGTCCTACCTGCTGCAGGAAGGCCGTGAGGTTGCTGGTGCCCCACCTGTCGGGCCGCGGCAGGTTGACGTCCTTCAGGTAGAGGACCAGCTGCTCGGCGGCGCGGGGCCGGAGGGCGCGGCCGGCGCCGGCGCCCAGCAGCTGGCAGGTCTGGGCCAGCTTCTGCAGCACGTGGCGGGCCGAGGTCCGGGCGCTGCAGTGCACCACGGCCACCTGGGTGGAGCGCAGCCGCGAGAAGGCGTGGCGCAGGAGCATCCTGATGGAGAGAGAGAGAGGTCACGGAGAGGACAGGCAGCGCATCCTCATCCCTCTCTCATCCTGATGGAGAGAGAGAGAGGTCACCGAGAGGACAGAGAGCGCATCCTCATCCCTCTCTCATCATGATGGAGAGAGAGAGAGAGAGAGAGAGGTCACCGAGAGGACAGGCAGCGCATCCTCATCCCTCTCTCATCCTGATGGAGAGAGAGAGAGGTCACCGAGAGGACAGGCAGCGCATCCTCATCCCTCTCTCATCCTGATGGAGAGAGAGAGAGGTCACCGAGAGGACAGAGAGCACATCCTCATCCCTCTCTCATCCTGATGGAGAGAGAGAGAGAGAGAGAGGTCACCGAGAGGACAGGCAGCACATCCTCATCCCTCTCTCTTTCATCCTCATCCTCATCTCTTTATCTCTCTCATTCCTCTCTCATCCTGATGGAGAGAGAGAGAGGTCACCGAGAGGACAGGCAGCACATCCTCATCCTCTCTTTCATCCTCATCCTCATCTCTTTATCTCTCTCATTCCTCTCTCATCCTGATGGAGAGAGAGAGAGAGGTCACCGAGAGGACAGGCAGCACATCCTCATCCCTCTCTCTTTCATCCTCATCCTCATCTCTTTATCTCTCTCATTCCTCTCTCATCCTGATGGAGAGAGAGAGAGAGGTCACCGAGAGGACAGGCAGCACATCCTCATCCCTCTCTTTCATCCTCATCCTCATCTCTTTATCTCTCTCATTCCTCTCTCATCCTGATGGAGAGAGAGAGAGAGAGAGAGAGAGGTCACCGAGAGGACAGAGAGCGCATCCTCATCCCTCTCTCATCCTGCTGGAGAGAGAGAGAGGTCACCGAGAGGACAGAGAGCGCATCCTCATCCCTCTCTCTTTCATCCTCATCCCTCTCTCATCCTGATGGAGAGAGAGGAGGTCACCGAGAGGACAGAGAGCGCATCCTCATCCCTCTCTCTTTCATCCTCATCCCTCTCTCATCCTGATGGAGAGAGAGAGGTCACCGAGAGGACAGGCAGCGCATCCTCATCCCTCTCTCTTTCATCCTCATCCCTCTCTCATCCTGATGGAGAGAGAGGTCACCGAGAGGACAGAGAGCGCATCCTCATCCCTCTCTCTTTCATCCTCATCCCTCTCTCATCCTCATCCCTCTCTCTTTCATCCTCATCCCTCTCTCCCTTTCAGTCTCATCCTCATCTCTTTATCTCTCATTCCTCTCATCCTCATCTCTCTCCCTCACCCTCATCTCTCTCATCCTCATCCCTCTCTCTTTCATCCTCATCCCTCTCATCTTCATCTATTTCTCTCTCCCTCACCCTCATCTCTCTCATCCTCATCCCTCTCTCTTTCATCCTCATCCCTCTCTCTCCCTTTCAGTCTCATCCTCATCTCTTTATCTCTCTCATCCTCATCTCTCTCCCTCACCCTCATCTCTCTCATCCTCATCCCTCTCTCATCCCTCTCATCTTCATCTATTTCTCTCTATTGCATCCTCATCTCTCTCTCTTTCTCCAGCTCTCCTTCTCTCATCCTAATCCCTTTCTCTCTCTCATTATATATATATATATATATATATATATATTAATGAACCCAGACACGAGGGCGTTAGATGTCCTCAACAAGTCTGAAGCAGAACTAGTGGTGAGTTCTTCATGGTGGATGAAGGAGATGAGAACTGGGAGATAAGCCCCGCCCCCTCTAAGCCCCGCGAGTGAACGCAGCTTCATCCATGTCATGTGTGCGTGAGCAGAGAGACCAACGTCCGTCAGAAGCCGAAGGCAAAGAGATCCGTGTGGAGACGACTGGAACAGAGATGATGAACATGAAGACGCGTGTGCTCCAGCTACTGTGTGTGTGTGTGTGTGCTCCAGCTACTGTGTGTGTGTGTGTGTGCTCCAGCTACTGTGTGTGTGTGCTCCAGCTACTGTGTGTGTGTGTGTGTGTGTGCTCCAGCTACTGTGTGTGTGTGCTCCAGCTACTGTGTGTGTGTGTGTGTGTGTGCTCCAGCTACTGTGTGTGTGTGCTCCAGCTACTGTGTGTGTGTGTGTGTGTGCTCCAGCTACTGTGTGTGTGTGTGTGTGTGCTCCAGCTACTGTGTGTGTGTGTGTGTGTGTGTGCTCCAGCTACTGTGTGTGTGTGTGTGTGTGCTCCAGCTACTGTGTGTGTGTGTGCTCCAGCTACTGTGTGTGTGTGTTCCAGCTACTGTGTGTGTGTGTGTGTGTGCTCCAGCTACTGTGTGTGTGTGTGCTCCAGCTACTGTGTGTGTGTGTGTGTGTGCTCCAGCTACTGTGTGTGTGTGTGCTCCAGCTACTGTGTGTGTGTGTGTGTGTGCTCCAGCTACTGTGTGTGTGTGTGTGTGTGCTCCAGCTACTGTGTGTGTGTGTGTGTGTGTGTGCTCCAGCTACTGTGTGTGTGTGTGCTCCAGCTACTGTGTGTGTGTGTGTGTGTGCTCCAGCTACTGTGTGTGTGTGTATGTAAATTAATGAGATTTCTCCTTTATTAGCAGCTGACAAACTCGTTGCCTCTTTGCCACCGTGACCTTTCAGAGGAGAGACAAGAGGACGAGGAGACAGAGGCAAGGCTCCTTCAGTGAGGCCTCTTCATCACACACACACACACACACACACACACACACACACACACACACACACACACACACACACACACACACACACACACACACACACACACACACACACACACACACACACACACACACACACGATGCTTTACACGAAAGGTCAAAGTCTTGAATTAAAGGAGCTTTGAGATCAGAGTTGATCTTTGAGGGTCCGACAGCCTCCTCTCTCCCTTCTCTCCCTTCTCTCCCTCCTCCTCCTCCTCCGCCTCCTCCTTCCACCGTGACGCACCAACCAGCAGGAGGTCTGTTTGAATGATGTTTCAGGAGACACTGAGCACCTCTCTCCTCTCCTCTCTCCTTATGGACGTTTAGGATACACTGAGCACCTCTCTCCTCTCCTCTCTCCTTATGGACATTTAGGATACACTGAGCTCCTCTCTCCTCTCTCCTTATGGACGCTTAGGATACACTGAGCTCCTCTCTCCTCTCCTCTCTCCTTATGGACGCTTAGGATACACTGAGCTCCTCTCTCCTCTCTCCTTATGGACGCTTAGGATACACTGAGCACCTCTCTCCTCTCCTCTCTCCTTATGGACGCTAGGATACACTGAGCTCCTCTCTCCTCTCTCCTTATGGACGCTTAGGATACACTGAGCTCCTCTCTCCTCTCTCCTTATGGACGCTTAGGATACACTGAGCTCCTCTCTCTCTCTCCTTATGGACGCTTAGGATACACTGAGCTCCTCTCTCCTTATGGACGTTTAGGATACACTGAGCTCCTCTCTCCTCTCCTCTCTCCTTATGGACGTTTAGGATACACTGAGCTCCTCTCTCCTCTCCTCTCTCCTTATGGACGCTTAGGATACACTGAGCTCCTCTCTCCTCTCCTCTCTCCTTATGGACGCTTAGGATACACTGAGCTCCTCTCTCTCTCTCCTTATGGACGTTTAGGATACACTGAGCTCCTCTCTCCTCCTCTCTCCTTATGGACGTTTAGGATACACTGAGCTCCTCTCTCCTCTCCTCTCTCCTTATGGACGCTTAGGATACACTGAGCTCCTCTCTCCTTATGGACGTTTAGGATACACTGAGCTCCTCTCTCCTCTCTCCTTATGGACGTTTAGGATACACTGAGCTCCTCTCTCCTCTCCTCTCTCCTTATGGACGTTTAGGATACACTGAGCTCCTCTCTCCTCTCTCCTTATGGACGCTTAGGATACACTGAGCTCCTCTCCTCTCTCCTCTCTCCTTATGGATGTTTAGGATACACTGAGCACCTCCCTCCTCTCCTCTCTCCTTATGGATGAATTTACATCTCTCCATCACACATTACTAACTCTACTTCCTCCCTGGAGTCTTTGTGACTTTCTTCCCTCTTTTTCCCCTGAAAAGTTTTTTTCTATCTTTAAGAGAGCATTGTCTCTTAAAGAGAGGGACACCGTCTCTTTAAGAGGGGCGATGTCTTTTTAAGAGAGGGGCGCTGTCTCTTTAAGAGAGGGGCATTGTCTCTTTAAGTGAGGCGCGGGCTCTTTAAGAGAGGGACGCTGTCTCTTTAAGAGAGGGGCGCTGTCTCTTTAAGAGAGGGACGCTGTCTCTTTAAGAGAGGGGCGCTGTCTCTTTAAGAGAGGGGTGTGTGAAGGTGCAGTAGCACAACGTATTCTTGTTTTAACCGGTAACTTGTTGAATAAAACTTTAAAAACAGAAGAACGAGGTGTTTCTGAACAGTCAATCTTCATATTTAAACTATATTTCTCGGCGTGTGCCGCATGCCTCCTCCTGATTGGCTGCTGTCGGGTGCATCTCGTGTGTTTGGTAGTTACCCCTTTCCGCAGCCCTCGGGCCCGACCAGCATGAAGGGCTGCCGGTGCGGCGCCGTGAGCCACGGGGAGAAGCAGTGCAGACCCCTCTGCATGGCGGCGGTCTGCACGGCGGGCAGCGCGTGGGCCAGCTGCTCCACGGAGAGGCCCTCGGGCCGGCGGAGCGCGTAGGCCGCCAGGAGGCCGCTGGCCGGGTCGTAGTACGTGTCCAGAGGCCTCTGGGGGTCTGGAGGACTCTCCCTGGCCCAGCTCAGCAGCTACAGGAGCACAGAGGGGGGAGGGGGGGTCAGAGAGGTGAGAGTCAGAGGGGGGAGGGGGAGAGTCAGAGAGGAGAGGGGGAGAGTCAGGGGTCCCGGGGTCCTCACCTCCTTGGAGAAAAGGTGCCGGGTCTTGAGGTTCAGGTTTCCTCCCAGACCTCGGAGCAGAGCCACGAGGAACGGAGCGCGCTCCCCCACGCCGCTCAGGTGGGACAGGCCGTTCATCACCGTACCCACCAGACTGGTCTCCACCACAAAGTCATTCTGAGGAGGAGGGGGGGGAGGAGGAGGAGATGACAAGTAGAAGAAGAAGAGCAGGAAGAAGGAGTAGGAGGAGGAAAGGGGCAGGAGGAGTAGAAAAATAAGAAGAGGGAGTGGGAGAAGAAGAGGGATGAGGGGGAGGATGAGGATGAGGAAGAGGAGGGGGGAAAAACAAGAAGAATGAGGATGTGGAGAAAAAAAAAGAAGGAGTGGGAGAAGAAGAAGCATGAAGGAGGAGGAGACGTAGAAGAAGAAGACGAAGAAGAAGATGATGATGAGGGAGAAGGAGGAGAAGAAGAGGGAAGGGGAGAATAAGAAAAAGAAGAAACAACGATGAACAACAAACTGAGTCAAATGAATGAAATCAGAGGTCGTGAGGCCATGAGGTCAGAGGTCGTGAGGTCATGGGGTCATTATATCCTGGTACCTGCTTGACGACCCAGTCCAGGGCCTGGTGGAAGAAGTCCCCCAGCCATCCCTCCAGCTGGGAGCGGCCCTCCTCCGGCTGGGTCCTCAACCACGACTTCAGCAGGGCGGCCACGTCGATGTCCTCATCGCTGGGGGGGGGGGGGGGGGGGGTCAGTGAGGCCGGCGAGTGGGAGGAGCTGGCTGCCGGTGCATTGGCTCCGCCTCTCACCTCAGGAAGATCATCCCCATGCGCGACACGGTGGCCGGCGAGGCGCAGCGCAGCTCGTGCGTCTCGAACAGGAAGTGGACGTCGGGGCCGAACTGGAGGCGCTCGCCGCTCGGCAGCGTCAGCAGGCGGTTGTCGTCCAGCACCGAGTTCAGGCTCTCGATCCACTCGGGGTCGATGTCGCCGTCACACACGATCCACGAGCTCACGCCTAGGGACAGACTGTTAGACTAGACCTCTAGACCCTAGACCTCTAGACGCGAGACCCCTAGACCCTAGACCCCTAGACCCTAGACCTCTAGACCATCACACACGATCCACGAGCTCACGCCTAGGGACAGACTGTTATACTAGACCTCTAGACCTACAGAGTCTAGACCTCTAGACATGAACAGACGAAGAATGAGGAGGAGGAGGAAGAGAAGAAAGAAGAAGAGAAATGAGGAGAAGAAGAAGAAGAAAAAGAAGGAAGAGAAAGAAGAACAAGAACATGAATGGGGGCTATTTCCCGTGAGCCTTTATTTTGAAAGTCACTTTCTATGTTTTGTGTCCTTTTATTTTGAAGTTCTTCCAGCGAGACAGGAAGTGGATGTAAGTCTCGTAACATGACTCGTTAGCTGAGGGCGACCTGAAGGAACAATGTGTTTCTGTTCCTCATGTTTCAGCTCGTTTGTGGACATGAACGTGGAAGAGGAGAAACGCTCTGGAACGCCCCATCAGCTCCCTCTCCTCCCTGTTGCCGGGCGGACGCTCACCCTGCGGCTCCCGGACCACGGTCCTGGCGCTGTGCGTGAGGACGCCGTCGGCCCACTCCCGGGTGTCCGGGTCCATGTGGCCCAGCAGCTGCTGGCGGGGCATGGCCTTGGGGTTCATGGTGTACTGCTTCACCTGCAGTGGACACCTGTTGTTATTACACCTTTACTCCACCAGGTGAGACAGAAGAACAACAACAAGAACAAGAAGAAGAACAAGAACAAGAACAAGAACAAGTCTCTCTCACCACTCTGCCCGTCTTGCCGAGCGCCGCCCTCAGCATCCTCCAGAGGGTCGACTTCCCGGCTCCACTCGGCCCGACGATGACGACGCCCATCCGCTGCCTCAGCTGCTCGTTGAGCTCCAGAGCCTTCTTCAGCTGGAGGAGACAATCAATAATCAATAACGCCTTCAGCTGGAGGAGACAATCAATAATCAAAAACGTCTTCAGCTGGAGGAGACAATCAATAATCAATAACATCTTCAGCTGGAGGAGACAATCAATAATCAATAACGTCTTCAGCTGGAGGAGACAATCAATAACGTCTTCAGCTGGAGGAGACAATCAATAATCAATAACGCCTTCAGCTGGAGGAGACAATCAATAATCAATAACGCCTTCAGCTGGAGGAGACAATCAATAATCAGAATCAGAATCAGAATCAGAAACAGGTTTATTGCCAAAGAATGAATGTTTTCACAAACAAACGAGGAATTTTTTTTGGTGGAAGGTGCAACATTTGGACATGACAAACAACAATCAACGCAAGGAGGGAGGGGGAGTGGGAGGAAGAGGGAGGAGGAGGAAGAGGAAGGAGCGGGAAGAAGGAGGAGAGAGGAAGGTGGAAGAAGAGGTGGTAGTCCTGGGGGTGACAGTCAGTCAGTCCCGGGTCCATGATGAGCCCGACCGCCGTCGGAAAAAGCTATTGGTGTGGCGGGAGGTCGTGGTCATGATGGACGCAGCCTCCTCCCGAGGGAGGGACTCGAACAGGAGTGTCCAGGGTGGGAGGGTCGGCGACAATCTTTCTGGCCCGCTTCAGTGACCTGGAAGTGAACAGGACCTGGAGGAAGGCAGATTGCAACCGATAACCCTCTCGGCCGGCGGATGATGCTCTGCAGCCTGCGCTTGTCTTTGGCTGTGGCTGCAGGGTGCCAGACGGTGATGGAGGAGCAGATGATGGACTCAACGATGGCCGTGTAGAACTGTACCATCATCTTCCTGGCAGGTTGAATTTCCTCAGCTGCCTCAGGAAGAACATCCTCTGCTGGGCCTTCTTGGAGATGGAGCCGATGTTCAGCTCCCACTTGAGGTCCTGGGAGATGATGGAGCCCAGGAAGCGGTAGGACTCCACAGCGTCGACGGGGGAGTCACACAGGATGAGAGGGGCGGGTGGGGCTGCATTCCTCCTGAAATCCACAACCATCTCCACTGTCTTCAGAGCGTTGAGCTCCAGGTTGTTCTGGCTGCACCAGGTCACCAGGTGGTCAGTCTCCCACCTGTAGGCGGTCTCGTCCCCGCCAGAGATGAGTCCAATGAGGGTGGTGTCATCCGCGAACTTTAGGAGCTTGACGGACTGGTGACTGGAGGTGCAGCTGTTGGTGTACAGGGAGAACAGCAGAGGGAGAGAACACAGCCTTGGGGATAACCCGTGCTGGTGGTCCGGGAGCCTGAGACGTGTTTCCCCAGCCTCACGTGCTGCTTCCTGTCGGTCAGGAAGTCTGTGATCCACCTGCAGGTGGAGTCGGGCACGTGCAGCTGGGAGAGCTTGTCCTGCAGCAGGGACGGATGATGGAATTGAAGGCAGAGCTGAAGTCCACAAACAGGATCCTGGCGTAGGTTCCTCGGGAGTCCAGATGCTGGAGGATGTAGTGAAGGGCCATGTTGACTGCATCGTCTGCAGACCTGTTGGCTCTGTAGGCGAACTGCAGGGGTCCAGGAGTGGGTCGGTGATGGTCTTGAGGTGTGACAGGACCAAGCGTTCAAAGGACTTCATGACCACAGAGGTCAGGGCGACGGGCCTGTAGTCATTGAGTCCTGTGATCTTGGGTTTTTTGGGGACGGGGATGATGGTGGAGGCCTTGAAGCAGGCTGGAACGTGGCATGTCTCCAGGGAGGTGTTGAAGATGTCGGTGAACACCGGAGACAGCTGGTCGGCACAGTGCTTCAGGGTGGAGGGGGAGACGGAGTCCGGGCCCGCTGCTTTGCGGGGGTTCTGCTTTTTAATCAATAATGCCTTCAGCTGGAGGAGACAATCAATAATCAATAACGCCTTCAGCTGGAGGAGACAATCAATAATCAATAACGCCTTCACTCTTCAACTGGAGGAGACAATCAATAATCAATAGGATATATATATATATAATATATTATTATATATTGACCAATGGGTTTTATACGACTTTTTTACGACTTTTCCACAACATTTTTACGACTTTTCAACAACTTTTACACACACCCACACGTTGACCAATGGATTTCTACGACTTTTCCACACACACACACGCACCTGGCTGGGTATGAGCTCCAGCCGGGCCTCCTTGTACACCTGCTCCAGCGCCTGCATCAAGGTGGGGTCCTCCACGTCGGTGAACACCACCCCGGGGAACACGTCTCTCACCAGGGCGTCGAAGCGAGCGACGTCGCTGAACGTGAGCTTGGACATGGTGTTGAGCCTCAGCGCCTGCACCACCAGGCGGCTCTCCTGGACTGCAGCCAAGCAGACACAGACTTGCTCAAGGGCTGAGGCAATGACGCAAGAGAGTTTTCAAGGACTTTCCAGGCCTGGAAATAAACCTTTGCATTTTTTATTCTATGACTTTTACAGATTTTCCATGACTGTATGAACCCCGATGTGATGAATACATCCTGCTCCTCACCATGGATACACGTTGCATCCACACGCAGAACCATAAAGGTTCTTACATGGTTCTTTAAAGGCTTTGTGGTTCTACGAAGAACCGTCACCTACTGGAGAACCATCTTGGAAATGGGGCCATAAAGAACCATTTGTTACGCTTCTCTGAGGCCCCTTTATAGGTTATTTGAAGAACTCTTTAAGGACTTGGTTCTTTAGAGAACCCTGGGTTGAAAGGTTCTTTGAGGCACCAGAAATGGTTCCTCTAAGGCATCACTCTGAAGAACCCTGTTGGTTCCAGATGCTCCTCCATGGTTCTGTGTGTATGTTCTTGTGGCAGCAGTAACCGTGGTGATGGCCAACAGGGACAAATACAAGTAAAATATGTCATCCCCCCAAAAATGTCCTGTGACTCTCCCAAAAAACATTATACCTTAAAATAACAAAAACAACCAGGGGGGGAGAAGGGGAGAAGGGGGGGGGTCCTTACTCGTGTCCTTGCTGTCGAGGCTCCTCCTCTGTTGCTGCAGCAGGCTGCCACAAGCCTTCAAGACCGTCTTCAGGGCACGCAGACCCCAGTCGTAGTGCTGCTGGGGGGTCAGCAGCTCCCTGGACACACACACAGAGACACACAATCACACACACAGTCGACTGCAGTGTGTGTGTGTGTGTGTGGGGGGGGGGGGGGGGGGGGGGGGCGTAACTCATACACAAAATCAAAAGGAGGCAACAAATGCCCCATAATTATATAATTTAATGTACTTCCTGTACGAGGTACACACAACACAACTATAAATATAATATAAATACTGCCTAATAGTCTTATTAAGCCTAAATAAGTATATTTATAGTTTTTGAACAAAGGTTAAATGTTATTTCACAAGTTTCACAAAACAACCCGATTGATGCTGCAGGTGAAACTCTGATGACTTAACCGGACCAGGTGTTCTGACCCGCTCTGGGTGAACGGTGTGGGCCGTCTCTACCTGGCCAGGTGTTCTGACCCGCTCTGGGTGAACGGTGTGGGCCGTCTCTACCTGGCCAGGTGTTCTGACCCGCTCTGGGTGAACGGTGTGGGCCGTCTCTACCTGGCCAGGTGTTCTGACCCGCTCTGGGTGAACGGTGTGGGCCGTCTCTACCTGGCCAGGTTGAAGATGGCCACCAGCTTCTTGCCCAGCGCCGCCCCTCCCCCGAAGCCCTCCGAGGACAGGATGACCTCGGCGATGAGCTCGTTGTCCGGCCGGCTCATGGCCACCGGGCGGAACAGCTGCTGCAGGTTGTCGGGCAGCTTCTGGCGACCCCCGTAACCTTTACCCGCCGGGTTCAGGGTGATGAACACGCCCGAGTCAGGGTCCAGAGACACCTGGGGGGGGGGGGGGGGGGAGGAGAAGGAGGAGGGAGGGGGGAGGAGAAGGAGGGGAGAAGGAGAATGAGTAGGGAGGGAGGAGGAGTGGGGGAGGAGGAGGAGGAGGAGGGGGAGGAGAGGGAGGAGGAGGAGGAGGAGGAGAAGGAGAGGAGTAGGGAGGGAGGAGGGGGGAGGAGGAGAAGGAGTAGGGAGGGAGAAGGAGTGGGGGAGAAGGAGTGGGGGAGGAGAAGGAGGAGGGGAGGAGGAGGGAGGAGGAGGAGGGGGAGGAGGAGAAGAGAGGAGGAGGAGGAGAGGGGGAGAAGAGGAAGAGGAGGGGATGAGGAGGGAGGAGGAGGGGAGAAGGAGTAGGAGGAGGAGGAGTAGGGGGAGGAGGAGAAGGAGTAGGGGGAGAAGGAGTGGGGGGGAGGAGAAGGAGGAGGGGAGGAGGAGGAGGAGGAGGAGAAGGAGTAGGGAGGGGAGGAGAAGGAGTGGGGGAGGAGGAGTGGGGGAGGAAGGAGGAGAAGGAGTAGGGAGGAGAAGGAGGAGGAGGGGAGGAGGAGTGGGGGAGGAGAATGAGGAGGAGGGGGGAGAATGAGGAGGAGGGGGAGGAGGAGTGGAGGGAGGAGAAGGAGGAGGGATGGGGGAGGAGGGGGGGAGGAGGAGGGGGAGGAGGAGAGAAGGAGGAAGAGGAGAAGGAGTAGGGAGGAGGAGGAGGAGTGGGGAGGAGGGGGAGAATGAGGAGGGAGGGAGGAGGGTGGAGGGAGGGGGGGAGGAGGAGTGGGGGGGGGAAGGTTTATACGTGATGTTTCCTTGAGTGTAGGACAAGTGTGTGTGTGTGTTCTCTGTGTGTGTGTGTGTGTGTGTACCTCCTTCCCCAGCAGCTCACATGTGTGTGTGTGTGTGTGTGTTCTCTGTGTGTGTGTGTGTGTGTGTGTGTGTGTGTGTGTGTGTGTGTACCTCCTTGCCCAGCAGCTCACATGAGGCCCTGCCGTGTTTCAGGGCGTCCTGGATGGATTGGACCTGCATGGAGACGGCCGACAGCACCGCCTCCTCCAGCCGGTTGAACTCGTCGAAGCAGCCCCACGCGCCGCACTTCACCAGGCCCACGAAGATCCGGCCCATCGACTTCACATCGATGCCCTGGAGCGGACACACACACACACACACACACACTGTCAAGCACCACACTCTCAGGATAATCCTCAGCAACACGTGGAGCCGCCTCCCACCTCGTCGCAGTTGAAGACGAGCACCTGGCGTCCGAACAGACCCCCCAGGGCCTTCACCGACTCGGTCTTGCCGGTGCCGGCCGGCCCGTACGGGTTCCCCCCAAGGCCCATCTTCATGGCCTGGGTCAGAGTCAGGTAGCACTTATCGGTCAGTGGAGTGTGCACCAGCTTAGACGCATTGCCCTGGGAGACGGGAGGCGGGGGACGGGGGGGGGATAAAAAGAAGTGAGCAATAAAAGACTTCAACAGAAACACAGCCAGAGGGAAGGATGGAAGGGAGGATGAGGGCAAAGAGGGCAAAGAGAGAGAGAAAGAGAGAGGGTGGAGGAAGAGGAATGAAAAACAAATGCAAAACAGGAGAAGGAGATAACGTTAAAAAGAGTGAGACGTCTCGATGGAGTTGTTTATAAAGGAACTGCAGATGGGAAATAAAGCGAAGCGTCTTCAGTTAATCGGTGCGTAGACAGTGCCCCCTACAGGTCAGAACAAATACTTTTTAAAAAAAAAGGTATATAAACATATTATACATTCTTTTTTTTATATACAGAAATATATATAATTCAGTATATAAATTTTTTTTTAAATATATATTTTATTATATATAAATATATATTTTTATATATATTGTCTTTTTTCTTCAATAATTTTATTGATATATAAATATATAAAAATACAACAAAAAATATTGAACAATATTATTGTATAAAAAAGAAAAAGAAACAAATTATATATATATATAAAATATACTAAATACAATTTTTTTAAATGTACGTATAAAATCTATATATAAAATATACTAAATACAATTTTTTAAATTGTATATTTAAAAAATATATATTTATTTCATATATATATACAGGACTGTCTCAGAAAATTAGAATATTGTGATAAAGTTCTTTATTTTCTGTAATGCAATTAAAAAAACAAAAATGTCATGCATTCTGGATTCATTACAAATCAACTGAAATATTGCAAGCCTTTTATTCTTTTAATATTGCTGATTATGGCTTACAGCTTAAGAAAACTCTAAAATCCTATCTCATAAAATTTTAATATTTCCTCAGACCAAGTAAAAAAAAAGATTTATAACAGCTGAGTGTTTGTCAAGGCTCAGGAAACCCTTGCAGGTGTTTCGAGTTAATTAGACAATTCAAGTGATTTGTTTAATACCCTACTAGTATACTTTTTCATGATATTCTAATATTTAGAGATAGGATATTTGAGTTTTCTTAAGCTGTAAGCCATAATCAGCAATAAATCAGAATAAAAGGCTTGCAATATTTCAGTTGATTTGTAATGAATCCAGAATGCATGACATTTTTGTTTTTTTAATTGCATTACAGAAAATAAAGAACTTCATCACAATATTCTAATTTTCTGAGACAGTCCTGTATATACACATATATATAATTTTATTTTTTACGTTTTTTAAATGTATATATGTAATATGTAATATTATTTTTTATGTTTTATAGTCTGAATGATCATAAATAAGTTTAAAAGGTTAACTACAGGCCAAGAAGAGTCATTTTTGTGTTAATTTGTTCATTTTCAATGGAAGAGTGCGTCAACACACCTGGTACTCGTATGTGTAGCTGAACTGAGCGTCCACCATGTGGACCAGGCAGCGCTTGTCCGGGCCCATGTAGAAGCGGAGCTGCCTCTTCCAGGCCCAGGCGTCGGGGCTGGTGACGCCGGCCCGGCTGAGCTGCTTCACCACACTGATGGAGTGAATGATGTCCAGGATCAAGGCCTTCAGCTTCAGCTGCAGCACACTGGACTCTGGGAGAGGAGGGGGGGTTGTGCAATAACAAACATGAGGGTCAACCAGGTCACAGCCAGAGGCACCGGAGTAAATAGTGATATCATGTTATAAACCTGCACCGCTGAGTTCAGAGCAAAACATCGACGTTCAGCTCCTCGACCTACGTTTCATTGAACAATTACATTTAATGTCAGAAGGTTTAATGACTACTTTACTCGCGTTTTACTCGTAGTTTACTGGTGTTTGACTTGCGTTTTACTCAGTTTACTCGTTGTTTTACTTGTGTTTTAGTGGTGGTGGTTTACTCATAGTTTACTCAAGTAAACTACAAGCAAAACACGAGTCAACTATGTGTTTTACTCATGGTTTACTCGTAGTTTAGATAGATAGATATATACTTTATTAATCCCAAAGGGGAAATTTGTCATCACAGTAGCAGCACCAATAAACTAAACACACAAGAATAAAAAATAAAATATAAAAAAACAGGGATGAAAGATATAGGAGTATACAAAGTAAAATATATATGTATATATACAACATATATGCATACACAATACACAATACTAATGACAAATTAAATTAAATATTAAAATATTAAATATAGACAGTGTGCAAAATGCAAAGTATGTATATGTGTGTAGTGTAAATGAAATGTGTGAAGTGCAGATCAACATAGTGTAAATATTAAGTTATTATTGCAGTTATTGCACTATGATCTGGCAAGAGGTGATCTGTTGTAGAGCCTCATAGCCGTCGGCAGGTTCTCCTGTATCTGTCCTTGTGGCAGCGTGAGGAGACGTCTGGAGAAAGTACTCCTCTGGCCCTGTAGGAGGTGGTGGAGAGGGTGGAGAGGGTGGAGAGGGTGGTCCGGGTTGTCCAATATGGACACAAGTTTCTTCAACGTCCTCCTCTCCACCACCTGTTCCAGGTGCTCCAGCCTTCCTAACCAGTCTGTTAGACGGCTGGTGTCACCGGCTCCGATGCTGCTCCCCCAGCAGACAATGGCAAAGTGCAGCACACTGGCCACGCCCACTGGGAGAACATCTCCAGCATCTTGCTGCACACGTTGAAGGATCGAAGCTTCCTCAGGAAAAAGAGTCGACTCCTCCCCTTCTTGTACACAGCGTTGATGTTGGCCTTCCAGTTCAGTCGGCTGTCGATGGAGACGCCCAGGTACTGGTCCTCCTCCACCAGGTACTGGTCCTCCTCCACCAGGTACCGGTCCTCCTCCACCA